>NC_056732.1:822501697-822609197 GCF_019279795.1 Protopterus annectens
CAAGACATCTGCAGCAGCTGGAAAGGCCACAGAAGTACCTCACAAAGAGGATTACTGGCTTCAAACAAATGCCCTACACTGACCGCCTCAAAAAACTCCAGCTTTACTCCATAGCATATTGTCTACTCCGAGGTGGTCTCTGCCTAACATATAAAGCTATGTCAAACCCAGAGCTGTTGGACATGCTACACCTAAAGAAATCCCAATCCCTCCAAACTACATGCTCTAGGGACCTAAATCTTGTCACCACAATAAACAGGACATGCTGGAGGGATAGATTCCTGTCCCAGAGACTTCCCATACTCTGGAACAGACTACCCATCTATGTCAAGCAACGTTCTTCATTAGCACTCTTCAAGAAAAATCTTGATGAGTGGATGGGAAATAGGAAATACACCCTGGGGATCACTTCTGTGTCTCTGCTCGACAGTGGCACAGGAAAATAACTTTCTTGGGTGACGTAAGCCAGGGAACCTTGTTGACTAGGCTTATGTAGGCCCTTGGGCTGATAGCCTAGTACCTACCTATGAACCTATGAACCTATAAGGGTAGAAAGTGTGGTATTAGATGCTACAAATGTTTTGGCTCTGTAAAGGCAACTGCATTTTTGATTAGTTCTAATTACTAGTGTCTGTATGTTTATCAAACATGGGCTGATTGATAATAAGTCCAAATAATTTGATGTAGCCGACGTATTCTATAAATGACTTATCAAAAGCAGTAATAGGAAGTAGCTGTGCTACTAAAGCAGTTTAGTCAGCAATGCTAGGTTTTGCATTCTTTGTTCTGCATAGCATGCACTTATTTTCATCTGTATTAAGGATGAGGCTGGCAAAATCCAGGCACATTTGTAAGGCAGAAAAACAGAGTACAATTTGAAGTTGATACAAAGGCAGTATCATCAGCTGCAAAAAAAGGATAGCTGTCTTATCAGCACACTCATTGAAATATGCGGATCTCCAAGAGCTGCTTCCGAGGTGGAGAGATTACATTTTCCCATCTGTCAGACTGAGACCTACCTTCCACATGACTGGATATCTGTCTGTGTGATCTAAGATGAAGTCTTTAAAACTCTGAAAATGTCAATATCTAACAAGGATTGGTACTATCAAAGGTCTTCGGCAGATAGAAAATGGAAGTTGCAATCTTCATATATTCAGCTCTGAATGAATGTATCCTGTAGTGTCAAACAATGCAGTATAAAATCAAGCTTTGGTTTCAAGAAACACTGATTTTTGTGAATGAGAATTTTGTGAAGAAGATACTAAAGAAGTATACATCACTGCAAGATTTTGGAGACAACGAACAGAAGAACAGTAGGACAGTGCTTATTTAGGGTAGCTGAGGCCCTCCCTCATATAGAAAGAACTGAATGGTTTTCTTTCATAATGAGGCCACCAAACCTTTGTTATAAATAACTGAGGGCTGAGATAGGGTAAACTATAACACTGCCTGAAATGTTCAGGAATTTTGGGGCAATTGGTTTGTATACACTGATCCAGTTATCACATTCTGAGGAAGCTTATAAATCAGATATGTTGAAACTGTGAAAAATCAGAAACAGGATGTGAAGATGAGAATGTCTACGTTTGTCATAGAAACAACTAGTTGATGCTACCTGATGAACAAAATCTTGAAGGTGTAATCACCAATTAATAACTATTTCTTCATGTTTACATTCTGGGAAAAGGGAATGGATAGTGTTATATCCATGATTTAGGGGATTATTCATGAAGTCCTAAAATGTTTAGGTTTCTTGGCATATTGCCTTTATAGCTCTAGAAAGTAAATTCTTTTACTGGTGATTGTGATTTTGGAACTCATGATAGGACATGAGGTTTGTTGACAGTCTGGAATGATAGTATAATGACCAAAGGGGCATCTTTAATTTTCTTCAGAGAGAGACTCGAGTGATTTGGCACTTGGTACTGCTGCTTATGTAGTAAGGCAATACTATCAAATTTCTTTGTATATCAAAACTATCAGACACAATTCAATTTATGGATTTTAGTTTGTGACTATGTTCCAAAATGGGTAAATCATCACTAAAAGTATTAGGCATCATACCAGCTTCAGAAATATTACAATGGGGAGTGGTCATGGTCCAGGACAGCATACTGTCATGGTCAGATGACTTATCTCTTTGAGTAGCGGGAGCACTAAAATGAGATAGTCCTTAAAGCTTAAATGATTGTTGGGTGTGCTTATTAAATGAGCTGTCAAACAAATTCAAGTCACTCAATATAATGACCTCTGTTTTGTTACTGAAACATAACCAGCAAAGACCTACTGCTGAAATAGACACAAGATACTTTGGAGTGACATGGATAGAACCTTTGCATGATTAAATGTATTTGCACTATGGTTTCACTGGGTTAAAACCACATTTTGTAATCCATCCATCCATCCATCTATCCATCCATCCATCCTTTTTCTGGGTCATACCTAGGATTCTGGCCTCTAACACAGGTATACCGGTCGCATCTTTCCTCTCCTGGTCCCATGTAGGCTTTATACATGGCTGCCAGGTTTATCCATAGCAAGCATGAGATTATCTGTAACGTGATGAATAATGTTAAGCTTGCATTCATCATAGATGCACAAGAATTCTGGCCCTCACTTAGTGACAGCTGTACCCCTAGGTCTGTCTGTTTGACAGTGTATTAGATGGAACATGACTGGTGAAAGAATAATTATTTGTTTTAAGTCTAAGCTTAAAATAGCTTAGGTTGCCATTAGGGTTGCTGATACATATTATTGTATTATAGATGCAGGAAGAGATTTGTAGATTTGTTCTAATCAGTTGTCCACTTGATTTTATGTGGACATTCCTTCAAGAGTACCTTAAAATCCTTATTGACTTTCTTTTCGAGTACCAAAACCTTGTGGTCCTTGGAAATTTCAACATTTGGTCAATGAGGAATCAGTGACTCTAACAAAGGAGTTGTTCTATTATATAATGATATTTGCTTTTGTTCAAGAGGTTTCCTCTACCATTCATTATCTTAGATATACTCTTGACTTTATATTTCTTTTGACTACAATGACTACTGGCTTGGTGATGGAAATGATCCAATCACTTCTTCATTGACTTTGACTTCATGCTTATCTTCACTCCATCTTGAGCTGATGGAGTCCCAGAGTTTGTGTAGAGTTTCCATATCTTCATTTTAGTCTATAGTCCTTCCATTATTTTTGAATTTCAGTATCAAGAATCACAATGAGTTAGCCCATGTTCATAAATCACCCCAGGCTTACCTGCTTCATTTCTTGTATGCCCTGTTTCCCTTTGACCACTTGAGTCTTAATTTTATTTTGAACTTGGTTTCCTGCAATGAGAGGGATAAAAGATGAAACATCACTGAAGGTGTGCTGCTCTCTTTAATGACAGACTTGTGCCTATTACCGGCCTATTGAGAATCCCTGTGTTTTTTTTTCATTTTTGAGCTCCTCTTACTTGGGCTATTGCAATGCCCTTTACCTTAGGCTTCCTGAAACTGAGATTACCTGGTTACATCTGGTGCAAAACTCTGCCAGTTGGGTATTCGCTGATACTCATAATTCTCAACAAATGATGTTACTTTTGTAGATACTGCATTGGTTTCTTATTCAGTTTCCCATTACCCTTAAAATCTTGATGTTGGTCTGTTTATCCTTGCATGATTTGGATTCCATTTACCTAAAGGAGTTAAGTTTTCACAATTCCTTCCTTGAGCCATCTACTCTGCAAGCAGAAGCTGTTACAATTTCTTCAGGCATGGCTTAAAACATTTCATGTCTAGTCTTTTGCATATGAGATGACGTACTTTTTATAAATTGGTAGGTTAGGGAGTGTTTTGAGAATTATTTTTTAGCATACCTTTAGCAATGACCATGTCAACCAATCTTCATTATTACCATATAAGCCATTACAGTTTGTGTTTTCATTGAATTTATTTTTATTCTGTGTTTTAACTTTTTGGGCCAGTGCTTAGTTTATAAACACTAAAATAAAGCTGAGGTTGAAGCATGTGTGCAGAATACATAAAAGGCATGAATGACAAGGAAAAAGAGAGGTGGCTGGAACAACAAATAATAAAATCACAACCTACACTTTAACACATTAATCTTTTTGTCATATCTTAGAAACTGAAGCCTGTTTATATAATGTTAGAGGAAAGACTGTCATAAGTAAGACATTTTCTGATAAACAGTATTATATCAAGTTGATATAGTGAGATCTAGACACTGAAAAGGTGCATCCTTCTGATATTTTTAGCACTGATGTGTATTACTTTCACACTGCTGATGTTATACTAGTTACTAGGAGCTGATTTTTACTTCTGTTGTTGAGTCCAGGTCCTGAGTTTGGTGAAATGATATCAATGAAAAGTAAAATGAATCACAAAGTACAAACTGAAGCAGATAAACACAAAAAAAAACAGAAGTAGCTGGATTGAACCCACTCAAAGTAATGCAGGCTACAAATCACCACACAGTTGCAGAATGTAGAATCCACTTTATTAACTTCATAACGTAAAAATCAAAGGATGCGCGCTTTCGTCCAGAAAGATCTAGACTTCATCAGACAATTTACCCCATAGTTACTTCCTTTTTATACAGTTCAAACGGGATGTTCCAGCCAGTTACGAACTAATCAGTTATGTCATTAAAAGCACAATATTTAGTCACTGAATTTAAAAAGCAGACAAAATATACAAACTGAAAAAGTTCATGAACACACCACCCTAAAAAACACACTATATATATGAGCACTGCTTCATGAAATGACAATGTACAATAAATATTTAAATATGTTGAATATGTTAAAACAATAAATATGTGTAATTAAATATTAAAAACTAGATATAGTAGAAAATGTTAAGAGAAATAAATACACATTAACATAATAAATACTGAACATGTGAATTATTTAAAATGTTAAAATACATAATGGAGAAATATATATTTTTTATCTTTCCAATGCCTTCAGTTTTAAAACTGGGCTAATGGAAATATGCTTATTCAAGCCTGGCCAGTTCCCAGCATTCAAACATAATTGCCAGTATAATTCTCTTTTCTCAAGTAATAGTGACCATGCACCACCCCTCATATTGGTACTGATATTGTCTATAATAAAAAATTGGAACTTATGGTCATTGTACTCCAAAACATGTTTGTTAAGAAAATTAGTTTCTTTTTACTTTACTGTGTGCATTAGTTATCCTTTCCTCTTCTAGGAGACAACCTCCCTGGTGTTAGTGGTGAGGATTTAGGCTCCTTGATTGCTGGGTCAGGGCACAGTCATCACAAGTGTTTGGCAGTGGTGGGATCTACTTCACAAACTAATTGGCTTGTAGTGGTGTGGGTAGAGCGAATTCCTGTAGCTTATATACAGTGATCTCTAAAAGTGTTTTGTACTCTAAAACAGCCACGCAGTGTATACTCAGAGTTCAGATCACAATTGTTTTATTTCTTTTGTTAGCTTAGTGTTAGTCAAGGTGAGCAGGCAGCATGTCAGCAGAGGATAATGGAAAGCTGACAAGGAGCCAGCTGGCGGAGATGTGCCAGGATAGGGGACTGGTGCATGGAGACCTGAATAAAGCAGTCCTGATTGCAGCCTTGGTTACAGCTGCATCAGAAAACAGCAGCCTGGAGGACAATCAGACTGACTGTGGAGATACAATATCCTTGGAGAATGGACAGCTCAACCTTTCTGCAGTGGACTTAAAAATCCATCTGGAGCTAAAGAGACTTGAGTTGGAGGCCAGGCTTATGGAACAAGAAGCAGCCAAGAAAATGAGGAGTCTACAAGCTGAGGAAAATGAATGGCAGAGGATGCATGAGAGGGAAATGCTGACTCTTTGCCAGAGTCATGGAGGTAATGGGGAAGGGAGTAACTGGACCCCAGAAGCACAAAAGGTCAGTAAATTTCTTCCACAGTTTAAAGAGGGGGATAATTTTGATAGCTTCATTCATATGTTTGAGCGGGTATGTAAACAGTATGAAGTTGACCAAGGGCTCTGGGTATGGTTCCTGACCCCCTTACTCCATGGTAAAGCTGTAACTTCTTTAGCAAAAATGCATGACACTGACTGTTTTAATTATACTGCTGTAAAAAGACACTTGTTGGAATGTTTTAAGCTAACACCTGCAATGTATAGGAAGACGTTTTGTGAGCATAGAAGCAAGGCAAATTAAAATGTATGTGAATATGTTGTTGAACTGAGCACTTATTTTCATAGCTGGGTGAGTGGATGTCAGGTCACCACTTCTGAATGGTTGGCAGACCTTTTGGTGAGGGAACAAGCCCTTAGCACTTTGCCTGAGGACATGAGGATCTGGTTAGCTGATAGACAATGTGCTACTTCAGATGAATTGGGGAAGGTGGGAAACCTATACCTGTCCAGCAGGGCAGCCCTGCACAGGAAGGGGGCCCCCAGCACTGCTGATGGGGCTAAAGGAACCCATGATGGGCAACACAGACTGCCCCAGCAGAATCCACCAGTAGCAGGGGAGGCACTAGTCCAGGTACATGTCCAGGAGCTAGGGTTAAATGTTTTGAATGCAACCAGTGGGGCCATGTGGCATACAGGTGCCCACAGAGGCAAGGTGGGGAACCAAAGGTGAGGGAGCCAGTAAGTGGGAAAGACAAAATGCCAACAGTATGTTGCCTTGAGACAATAGGGGTATGAAACTACCATCCTGCAGATGTCCTGAAAAGGATGGATTTGGATGAGGCAGTACTATGTACTTATGCAGTTACATGCAGTAAAGCTAGGAGACAAGCATGTGGGTCTGGTAGCCTGGGGGAGACCCAGACAGACTGCATACTTGCAGCCAGGACTGCTGAGGTGGTTAATTCAGTAAGGGAGCTACTCAGTAGCACTGAGACTAAATGTGAGCCACAGACACTTGTGGGTACTGATGGTGCCTTGTATAGAGTGACTGCAAAGGTAGAGGCAAGTAGTAGTACCCAGGCTGAGAGTGAGGCACCGCAGTCAGAGGATGCCAGACTTGCTGTGGAAGGGGAGCTGGGAAGGGTTACAAGGAGAGACTTGAAACAGGCCCAGCTCTCAGACCCTATATTGCAAAGCCTGAGGCAGGTAGCTAGGGATGCACCTGATTCTCAAGGGAAGGGGGAATCTGTATAGTGGAACAAAGGGTTACTGTACAGAGAGTGGACCCCTGAGGGAGGGCTAGAAGGTGAGAGAGTACAGCAGTTGGTAGTGCCTAGAGCTTACCATCTGGCACTTCCAGCCATAGCCCTTAATATTCCTTTTGCAGGTCATATGGGCATAAAACATACAAAGAGGCATATTATGCAAAACTTCTATTGGCCTGGAATTTCCAGAGATGTAATAGGGTACTGCAAGACCTGTGAGCAGTGCCAAAGGGTAGGCAAGGCAGGAGACAAGGTGAGAGCTCCTTTGATGCCTTTGCCTGTGATTGAGGAGCCATTTCAGAAGTAGCTATGGATATTGTGGGTCCTCTGAGTACCCCAAGTTCCACAGGGAAAAAGTATATTCTAGTGATTGCAGATTATGCTACACGATACCCTGAGGCAGTGGTTTTGTCCTCCATTGAGGCAGAGAAGGTAGGAAATGCTTTGCTAAAGATTTTCAGCAGGGTAGGACTCCCAAAGGAAATACTGTCTGACAGAGGTGCCAATTTTATGTCAGACCTGCTGGCTTGTCTGTGGAAGTCCTGTGGGGAGAAGCACATGAAGACCACCCCCTACCATCCCCAGACTAATGGTCTTGTTGAAAGGTTAAACTCTACAATCAAGTCAGTGCTACAGGCATTTGCAGATCAGATTAAGAGGGTGTGGGACAAATATTTGACCCATCTGTTGTTTGCTTACAGAGAGGTTCCCCAGGAATCCACAGTTTTTTCACCTTTTGAATTGCTGTATGGGCATAGGGTGAGGGGACATCTAGATTTAATTTGAGATGACTGGGAAGGTGTGAGTCTCACAAGGAGTCTGTTGTGGCATATGTCCTGAACCTCAGTACAAGGCTCAGGGAACTCATGGGCCTGGCCTAGGAGAACCTGGCAGAAGCCCAACAACAGAAAAAGGTGTGGTATGACAGGAATGCTCGAGCTAGAGAGTATGCTGTAGGGCAGCAGGTGATGGTTCTCATTCCTGTCAGACACAACAAGTTGCAAGCAGCTTGGGAGGGACCCTACAAGGTGGTAAGAAAGGTATGTGATGTTAACTACATGGGTAACTGCTAGGTAATAGGCAGGGGCACAAATTGTACCATGTTAACATGATGAAACCTTACCATGATAGGGAGGCCCTTGTGCTGAGCATTTGCAGTGGATTGCAGGAGGAGTCTGAGGGAGATCTGGGGACTGATCTCCTTAGTGAGGCTTGGGCTGACACCTCGGTGGGAGGGATAGCAATGTCCCAGCAGTTATCTCCTGACCAGGTTCAAGAAATTTGAGCAGTGTTGCAGGAATTTGGGGATGTTTTCACTGGGAAACCAGGGTGCACCCACCTGGTGCAGCACCAGGTGGATACAGGGCCCCAAAGGCCTATTACGCAGACCCCTTAGAGGGTGCCTGAGAGAGGCAAACAGACTCTGAGGGAAGAGGTACAGGAGAAGTTGGAACTAGGGTGATTCAAGGGTCCAACAGTCCCTGGGCCTCAACCGTGGTGTTGGTGCCAAAGAAGGATGGCAGAAAAAAGTTCTGTGTGGATTACAGGAAATTAAATAGTCACGCAGATTCAGATGCTTACCCCATGCCTAGGACAGATGAGGCCCTAGAGCAGCTGGGTGGGGCTAAGTATCTTTCAACTATTGATATTACCAAGGGTTACTGGCATGTGCCCTTGACTCCCAGTGCTAGAAAGAAGTGAGCCTTTGTGACTCCTTTTGACTTGCAGAGACCTCCAAAGCAGACACCCAAGTAACCGCTACCACAAAACAAAACACGTGCAACACATAGCTCACAAAGCCAGTGTGCCGAACAGTCACAGCTCTTAAGGCTAAACAACACACCTGATACACTTGTAATAGGTGACTCTATCGTCAGGCACACTGACGTCCTGCTCACCAGGCTGAACAAAGAGAAGATCACGGTGAGCTGTCTGTCGGGCGCTGGGATCTGCCACATAACACAAGCACTCAGGTCACTCCAAGGCAAGTACAAATATGACTCAGTCATTGTCCATGCTTGTGTGAATGACCTGAGACATACCTCCCTGGACTACATGAAAAGAGACATAGAGGAGCTCTCTGAGCATGTAGCCCAGGCCGGTATGACTCTGACCTTGAGTAGCATCCTATCCTCACCAAGAATGATGCCACAATATGAAGACAAGATGATCAATTTCAACAACTGGCTTAAGTATTGGTGTCATTCAAAGGGGATCCAATGCCTGTCAGCCTGGGATGACATGCTCGACAAGCCACGATGCTTCACTAGGGATGGCTTGCACCTGTCACCCCTGGGCTTTCGGATATTGGCAAAGGCTCTTGCTACCCCCATAGTGCCTTTTTTAGGCAAGGCTCAAAAGACAAACCCACCTCCATAGGTATCACAAGGGATAAGAAACTAAGAGTAATGCTACTCAATGCCAGAAGTCTAAATCTCAAGATGCATGCACTCAAAACTCTCCTTAGCATGGAGAACATCGATATCTGTGCAGTAACAGAAACCTGATTCAAGGCTCCCGACAGCACCCCAGCACTACCAGGTTATACCTCATACCGTGCTTTTTGGCCCCAAAACTTGGACCGAACCAAAAAAGGAGGGGGAGTATCAATATTCGTCAAAGATACCCACACCTTCAGGTTGGTGGCACAGCACGAAGCATCAGAGACTATCCATGTGCAACTAACAGTGGGTAAAACTGCCTTCCAGTTTATAGCCTGCTACAGACCGCCCTCCCAAACCCAGAAACCCCACTCGGCCTTCCTGAGAACACTGGAAAATATGAAGGTCTCTCCAAACACCATTATATTGGGCGACTTCAACTACCCAAACATAGACTGGGAGCATTACTCTAGCTCCAACACCCTAGCCCAACGGTTCCTAGAATTTATAAACTCAAATGCTATGGAATTAGAAGTTATGTACTCACCATAATGTTCCATATGAGTAGGTGACTTCATTTGGATGCAACCTGTGGGTATCGAATCCGACCTCGGATCCGAGCCGGCATTTCAAAAGCTTTAGGCTCCGAGCTCCTAGCTCCTCCCTCTACCCATAATCCCCTGCCAAGCCCTAACTGACCTCAGATTGAGTTTGCCTATATAATACTTAAATAAAAGTATCTAAATAGATGCATAAACTCTCGTTGTATAAAGGTCAGGGGGATGGAAGGGGGGATGGTTGCATCCAAATGAAGTCACCTACTCAGATGGAACGTTATGGTGAGTACATAACTTCTAAATCTGAAGTAGGCAGACTTCATTTGTCTGCAAACTGTGGGACAGAGTCCCCAGCTACCTAAATCTTGGGCAGCCGTCATGGAAGGATGTTCCGGAGCACCGCTGAACCAAAGGATGCTCTTCCCCTGGAAACAACATCCACCTTATAATGAGAAATAAAGGTATGAGACGAGGCCCAAGTGGCTGCCGCGCAGATATCATCCAATGGTACTCGGGACTTAAAAGCGGCTGACGTGGAAACTGCCCTAGTAGAATGAGCCGTAACCCTTTGAGGAGCAGGCCTACCTGAAGTGTCATAAGCCTGCAGAATACAATTAGCAATCCATCTCGATAGTGTGACTTTGGAAACTGCTTTGCCCAAAGCAAATTTAGCAAAGGAGATGAACAGCTGATCTGACTGTCTATGACCAGCCATTCTGTGAATGTAAAAGCGCAATTGTCTATGAACATCTAAAGAACGCAGCTTATATTCTCCTTTGTTTTTGTACTTGGGGAAAAACACAGGTAAGTTGATTGATTGGTTAATATTAGATTCCGAAGAAACTTTTGGAAGAAAAGATGGATTGGTCCTGAGGCACACCCTATCTGGAAAGAAGGAAAGGTAAGGCGGTTTGATGCATAGAGCCTGAAGTTCTGACGCTCTTCTGGCTGATGTGATGGCTACCAAGAAGGCAGTCTTCCAGGAAAGGTATTTTAGATCTGCAGAAGCTGCAGGCTCAAAGGGAGGAGCAGTAAGGGCCTGTAGAACTAAGGATAGGTCCCAAGGTGGTACAGCTTCTTTGACTGGTGGCCTCAACAGAAAAACTCCTTTGAGAAAGGTCTTACAAAGTTTTGCAGTCATGAGGGGAGCTGACTCATGACCCATATGATAATGGGAAATCACTGCCATTTGTACCTTTACCGTGGAAGAACTAGCCCCTTGATGAAAGAGGTCTGTTAAGAAATCCAGCACCGCAGACATAGGTGCTGAAAAAGGATCCATACTTTTCTGGACCGCCCAAATAGAAAACCTTTTCCATTTGCTCCGATAAACCTTCCTAGTGGAAGGTTTATGAGCCGCCACTAAAATGGCCTTGACAGGTGATGAGATACCGGGAGTCCTAATCAAGGATGGAACTGGAGCAGCCAGGCTGCCAATTTCAGGGTGTGTAGATTCGGGACCGGAAGTTCTAGAGGATGGGAGATGAGATCCGGGATCGGATCCAGAATCCAGGGCGGATTCACTTTGTGAGACCATACATAAGGGAACCAGGGCTGACGAGGCCAGAACGGGGCAATGAGAATCATTCTGCTCCCCAAACTGTTGGCTTTCTGCAAGAGCCTCTGCATCAGAGGTAGTGGAGGATAGGCATAAAGGAGACCAGGAGGCCAAGCATGCCCCAGAGCTGTCTCGGGATTCCCAGGTGAGGGAAGTAGAGCGAAGAAACTGTCGCATTTGGCGTTTGAGTGAGAAGCAAAAAGATCGCAACAGGGTTGCCCCCAGATGGCAAAAATCTTCTTCGCTACCAGAGGATTGAGAGACCACTCGTGCGGGGAAAGAATGGTGCGACTGAGCTTGTCCGCAAGGATGTTGGATTTTTCCGGAATGTGCGTTGCTACAAGAAAGCGTTTGGTGGAAATTGCCCATTCCCAGACTCTCATGGCCTCTCGACAAAGGGGATAGGACCTGGTTCCTCCCTGCTTGTTGATGTACCAGACTACCGACATGTTGTCTGTCTGGATCGCAATAGTCCCCATAGGAAGAAGGCTGTGAAGTGCTTGCAACGTTAGGAGCACCGCCCTCATCTCCAGGACATTTATATGCAACGAGGTCTCTGAGGTGTTCCACGTGCCTTGGACAATCTTGCCCGCAGAATGCCCCCCCCACCCGAGGCGAGAAGCGTCCGTGGTCACCGTGGCTCGGGGGAATGCTGCACAAAAGGGTCTCCCTGCTAGAGGCTCCGGAGACTGGAGCCACCAGAACAGGGAGTCCTTGCATGCCTTGCTGACTGCTATTGGGCTGTTGAGAGAGGAGTATAGCGGGGACCACTGGACTTGTAGGGTCCATTGAAGAACCCGCATGTGTAAGCGAGCATGAAGAAGAAGTGGAATAGCTGCTGCCATTGAACCCAGGGCCCTCAGGACCGAAGCCACCATCGGAAATGGTTGTAGGACTGCTGTGATATGACACTTCAGGCTGGACAGCCTGTCTGGGGTGAGGAAGGCCCGCATTGATCTTGTGTCCAACCTTCCTCCTATGAAATCTATAAGTTGTGTGGGGTGCAGTAAAGATTTCTCCCAGTTTATGGTGATGCCCAGCCTTGGGGCTATAAGAAGGAAATAGTCCCTGGCTGAGCACAGTAGACACCTTGATGATGCCGTTAGGAGCCAGTCGTCCAGGTACAGAAAGACCTGTAATCCCTGGAGTCTCAGGTGGGCCGCTACTACTGCTAGTACCTTGGTGAACACCCTGGGGGCAGAGGTGAGACCGAAGGGGAGGACCCTGAACTGGTAGTGGCTGGCTCCCAGCCGGAAGCGAAGGAACCTCCTGGACCGTCTGTCCATCCGAATGTGGTAGTACGCGTCCTTGAGGTCGATAGAGCACATCCAATCATTCTCCCGCAAGAGGGGGAGTATAGATTGTAGGGTGACCATCCGGAACTTTTGCTTGGTTACTGACAGGTTCAATAGGGAAAGGTCTAAGATCGGTCTTAAGTCCCCCATTTTCTTTGGCACCAAGAAGAACCTGGAGTAAAACCCTGATCCGGTCTGATCTCGGGGGACGCACTGGATGGCTCTTTTTACTAGCAGCTGCTCGATTTTGACAGCTGCTGCCTCCCTTTGGTCGGGTGGTACATCGGGGAGGCTGTGGAATCTGGGGATTTTGCTCAGGGGAATGGTATAACCTCTGGATATCACACGAAGCACCCAACGGTCTGTTGTGATTGACTCCCAAGAAGTCAGGTGCCTCAAAAAATGCCCCCCGACTGCCTCCAGAGACGGACAGCCGGGCAACCCTTCAGGGCTGTTGCGTGGGTCTGTCAGAGAAAGGTTCTCTGGACCCAAAGTTTCTAGGAGCCCCTCTGCCTCTAGGACGGCAACCTCCCTGTCCTCCTCTGCCACGGAAGGACTGGTTATCCGGAGCAGGTTGGGACTGCTGTGACTTCCGGAACCACATCTTCTTCTGTCCCTTTTGGTTCTTCGAGAAGGACCTCTGGGGAGCTGAGAAGCGGACTCCGATGGCAGACAACGTCTTCCCGTCCTTCTCGCTCTGGACTAACGTTTCGTGAACAGTTTTGCCAAACAAGGCAGAACCATCAAAGGGGGCATTCGCGAAAGTCGCCTTGAAGGGCTCTGCAAAATCACAGTGGCGGAGCCAGGCCTGACGCCTCATGACTAGGCCCGCTCCGCTAGCTCTAGCGGCTCCCTTGGTAGCGTGAGAAAGTAGCCGCAGAGACGTGTTGGAAACCGCTCTAAGAGTGGCCATACGGGTTGAATACACTTGTTTGTCCTCACCCAATATGGACTCTGGGGGGGATGCAGCGTACTCTTTAATCAGGTCCCGCTGCATCCTGATAACATGTGCCATGTAGTTCAGCGCTCTCAAAGAGAAAGTTGCTGAACTAAAAACTCGCTTCCCAATGCGATCCATCGAGCGGGACTCCTTGCCCGGAGGATGCATAGAAGGACTCTCCTGTGCCAACTCCTTCTTCATGGCTGCAGCCATCATCATGGCAACTACTGGGGGGCCCTTACTCCAGTGAGTGCGGTCTGCCGGGGGGCTCAGGATACGGTCAGGACGCTTGGGTATAGGCTCAATGGTGTCTGGATCCTTCCATGCTCTGGTGGATATAAGGTCCACCAGAGGATCGGCAGGAGGGGACACCCAAGAGGTAGATGGGCCCGCCTCGAATGCCTCCAAGAACACCAGACTCATCTGAGGAGTCCTTGGGGGCAGACCACCCCCCCGATCCTTAACATTTCCATAATATCTCCAAAGGAGATGTCTTCCGGGGGTGATCTTGGGGAGCCCTCCCCTTCATCCAAGTCTGTGTCTTCGGTAATGGACTCTGGGGAGTCCATGTGCCTCCTTTGCACTTACGCCTGAGGCACTTCCTCGGGGACTGTCCGAGGAGTCCTCTTCAGCAGCTAGATGTTCCAAGGGAACTACTTGGGACATCGAGGCGGGCTGTCCCTGGGACCGGCTGATGGGAGCCTGACCCAACTGCAAGGGAGTGCGGGTGGAGCCATGGCAGGGACCGGGGTCCGTAGTCCTCAACAGCGCCTTTCCACTACGCCGAAGGCCGAGGGCGCCAGCTTCTCTAAGCCCGAGCCGACCCCACTCGGATCCGACGCGACGGATCGAGTCGGAGCCGAACCGCCGGATCCGAGACCGGTGTTCCGACTTAGACGGAGCTGAAGACACACCAGCTCCCTCGGATCCGAGGCTCGGCCCTTGGCTCTGAGAGGTCGGGTCTGAAGTACCCGGCACTCAAGGGATGGGTCGGATCCGGTGCGCCGACCTATCGGATCCGACCCACCCCGGATCCAACTCTGCCCGGCATCGACAGCTCCAACCCAGGGTGTGGGTCGGAGAAGGAGCCAAGGGGCAAAGGTCGGCCCCTCCCGGATGGGGGCTAAGAGCACTCCCATTTGCATTTGGGCCTGGATGAAACGCCTCATCATCCGTCCATATCTGCTTCGCCATGGAAAAGGTGGATCTAGATGAGGCCACCAAGCGGACCTAGAGAGCCTGGGACCTCACAGAAGGGCTAGCCTCCTCCTCCTCGGGCCCAGAAGAGAACCGAGGGGAGTGGAGCCAAGGAGGAGGAGATCTAGAAGACACAGGGGAGGCCCATTTAGACGGAGGAGCCGAACTTGAGGTCTCGGCTCTCCGTTTATGGTGCCTCTCCTTGTGTCTCTCCTTTTTCTCTTTCTCCCTTGAAGTCTCCCTCTCCTCTGGCTTTTTTGAGGGAGGTTGAGTCCCAGCCAGGGGAGGGGAGACCACAGCACCCGCTGAAGGCTGCTGACTAGTAGGGGCAGAGGCCGGAGATTCGACCTCCGCTCCCTTAAAGCTCGGGGGTTGAACCCTGCACAAATGGTACAACCAGATGACAGGTGTTCAACCCCCAAGCATTTAACACACCAAGTGTGGCCATCCGCTGGGGACAGCTTATGGCCACACTCGGTACATTTAGAGAATACTGCCTTATGGGCTTCAGACATCTTAAGCCCTAACAGGCCTAAAACACACACAAACACACAAACTACGCAAAACCCGAAGAAAAATTTAAAAGATAGAGAGAGGAAAGCCTAACACATACACTCTAACTAATCAAATTAAAAAAGTTAAAGTTTTCCAAAAATTTTCAGTCAAAACTCTTATCTGTAACCAGGAGCTCGAGGAGTCCGTTGCAACTTGAAAGTGGCAAACAAAATCTGAGGTCAGTTAGGGCTTGGCAGGGGATTATGGGTAGAGGGAGGAGCTAGGAGCTCGGAGCCTAAAGCTTTTGAAATGCCGGCTCGGATCCGAGGTCGGATCCGATACCCACAGGTTGCAGACAAATGAAGTCTGCCTACTTCAGATCAACTTGTTACCACTCCCACAAGAGTGGAAAACATACTGGACCTGATCATCACCAACATGGGGACTAAACGCATTCTATGAATACCTTCAGGAATGCATGGATCATGCAATCCCAAATAAAACCAAGACCCAATCCTCCAAAGGCAGACGTCCTGTCTGGTGGACCCCAGCCATAAACAAACTATACAATAGAAGGAGGAAGCTACTACATGTTAGAGCAAAATCCCAAAAAGGGAGGGCATCTCTGATCAGTATTAGCAAAAAACTATGGGCACTCATAAAATCGTCTAAGGCCAGCTTTGAGAGAAAAATTGCACAGGACACTAAGGATAATCACAATGCTTTCTTTAGTTATGTTAGGAGCCTAGATTGGAATTCCCAGATATGCTCAGAATTAGTCCAAAATGACAAAAAATACACAGAACCCACAGACATTGCCAACATCCTAGCTGACAGGTTCAGCGCAAACTTCTCCCCTCACCAAAAGGGCAAATATCTACCCCACCAGAGTGCTGCCTTCCTGACATCTCAGAGGCTCAGGTAAGAGCCGCCCTCTCCAAAGCAAAAAACACAGCATCAATGGGACCAGACGGTGTCCCAGGCTGCGTGCTACATGAGCTCCAAGAAGAGCTAAACCAAACATAAAACTACTGTTCAATCTCAGCCTTACTACAGGATATGTACCCAAAGAGTGGTGTACAGCAACAGTGGTCCCTCTCCACAAAGGTAGTGCCTCAATGGATCCTGGAAACTATCGCCCCATAAGCCTGACTAGCTTGGTCTGCAAAGCTATGGAAAGGATCATCATGGACCTCATAAATAAAGATATTGGGGACCTACAGACACTGGATCCTACCCAGTTCGGCTTTGTTAAGTGCAGATCCTGCCTCTTAAACCTGGTCGATTTCTTTGAAACAGTCACCAAGGCCATTGACGAGGGGAAGGTGGTCCACACAGCCTACGTGGACCTCGCAAAAGCCTTTGATACAATACCCCACTCGGGCATTATAGATAAGCTCACCAGCTTAAATATAAACCCCTATGTCACTAGATGGGTTGCAAACTGGCTCAAGGACAGAACCCACATGGTTAGAATTGCTGGAGCCATGTCAGACTCCAAACCAGTTACAAGTGGTGTCCCACAAGGCTCAGTCCTGGGACCTCTCTTGTTCAGTATATATTTCTCGGAGGTAGAGGTCAACACGGAAGGACTGTGGCTGACCAAGTTCGCAGATGACTGCAAACTGGGCGCCATAATTGACTCTCCAACTGACACAAGCATCCTCCAAAAGGGCCTCATAGAAACAGACAACTGATGCCAGAGCCATGGCCTCAAGCTAAATGCCAAAAAGTGTATAGTCATCCCCTTTGGCAAAAACAAAGTGCCCACAAATTACCACATAGGTGGTAATCCATTAAGTACAGAAGAAGTAACTAGGGACCTGGGGACCGAAGTTGATAGCAATCTCTCATTTGACAACCACGTGGCCAAAGTGGTTAGAAAAACATTTTATATAGCCCACCTAATCATGAAGGGATTCACATCTAGATCAGGGGAGGTCATCGTGCCTCTTTACTCATCCCTCATCAGGCCCATAATTGAGTACAATGCCCCTTTTGGGATGTACCATACCAGACACCTGCAGTAGCTGGAAAGACCTCAAAGGTACCTCACCAAGAGGATTAAAGGGCTCAAACAGATGCCATATGCTGCCTGGTTAAAGAAACTCCAGCTCTACTCAGTGGCATACCATGATTTGTGCCTGATGTATAAAGCCATGTCCAACCCGGAATTAATGGACATGCTGTACCTCAGAAAATCCAAATCCCATCGAGCTATGCACTTGAAAGACTTGAACCTCAGCACTGAAATAAATAGGACATGCTGGAGGGACAGATTCATAACCCAGAGGCTCCCTTCACTCTGGAATAAAATCCCAGTCCAGGTTAGGCAGCGTCCCTCATTGACTCTCTCTTCAAGAGGAATCTTGATGAGTGGATGGGAGATCGTAGGTTTACCCCGGGTATCACTTCTGTGTCACTGTTAGACAGAGGCACAGTATACTAACCTCGAAAAAGGGCATAGCAAAATTAATTTAAAATGAATGGCGAAAGTCAAACACACTCTGGCTAGACTTATAAATGCCCTAGGGCAGATAGCCTAGTATGAACCTATGAACGAGTTCACAAAGATGCCCTTTGGGATGAAGAATGCCCCAGCGACTTTCCAGAGGCTGCTCGATCATATCTTAGCAGGAACAGGAGGGTTTGCCCTTGCTTACATGGATGATATTACTATCTACAGCCATTCCTGGCAAGAGCACCTTCAGCATGTCAGGGAGGTGCTGGGCAGATTACAGAGGGCAGGGTTGACCATTAAGCCAAGCAAATGTCAGGTGGATATGGCAGAGGTCTCCTACCTAGGACATAGAGTGGGGAGTGGTAAGATAAGGCCAGAACCTGCTAAAGTGGAAGCCATTCAGGCATGGCCCGCACCTGTTACCAAAAAACAGGTGAGGGCATTCTTGGGGACAGTAGGGTACTACAGAAAGTTCATTCCCAATTACAGTACCATAGCTGCTCCCCTCACAAACCTGACAAGGAAGAACAGGCCAGATAAGGTAGTGTGGACCCCAGCATGTGAGTAGGCATTTCAGAAGCTTAAGGAAGTGTTGGGAGGACCCCCTGTGTTAGCCAGTCTAGACTACAGCAAAGACTTTGTTGTGCAGATGTATGCTTCAAACTATGGGGTGGGGGCTGTACTTAGCCAGATTTCTTCAGAGGGAGAAGAGCACCCAGTGGTTTATCTCAGTTATAGGCTCCAACTCAGGGAGAAATGCTATGCAGTGGTAGAAAAGGAATGTCTAGCCATAGTGTGGGCACTACAAAAACTTCAGCCTTATCTGTATGGAAGAAAATTCACTGTAATGACAGATCACAACCCTCTAACATGGTTAAACAGAGCCAGTCAGCAAAATTCCAAGCTACTAAGATGGAGTCTGGGGTTGCAAGCATATGATATATCAGTGCAGCACTGCAGTGGGAGTAGCAATGCCAATGCAGATGGGCTCTCAAGTCAGGGAATGGGGTGAGGTACACCCAGATAGACCTGACACTCTCAAGCAATGTTTCTCAAGGGGCACTTGAAAAACTTGCATGAGTTCCCTGGTGGGGAAGAGATGTGATGATTGGGGAGAGATGGGTGAAGCTGTCAGCCTAGTCAAATAGAATTTGATATATAATTCTGGCATTTGTAAATAAATGTAAAAATACAGACATGTTTTCTTGAGTGTAAAAGAATACTGTGAAATGTGGAACTGCAAAATATGTGACAACATTGCACTCTACTGGCCCAATGAAGCATGTTGTGACTCTTTCATGTTAGAATTCGGCTCCAGTGCGTCTATATGAAGGTTTCATGCCCATTGTTTTAAGACTAAATTTTATGACCAGAATTTAGATGTGGAATGTGCTTTATTGCTCTGGTTTCTGTTAGGTTATACATGTGAAATGACTTACATTGTTGTAAGTTTCTGAGCAGGTGTTAGATTGCTAAATAATGCAGTTTGTGGCCTGAGAACTCCAGACTAAGTGTTAAAATGATGTAATTTGGGAGGGCCTTAGAGACATGTTTGTTAGTAATGTTTAAATACTATTTCTCACAAGAGACTGGGAGCATTTTGATCTTGGATATCTAACTCAGCACTCTGCCTTATGCTCTCATGTACGTTTTAGCACTATGATTTCTTGTACGAATAGTTAAAGCTAGTAAAGATTAATTTGGTATTGTTCTTTGAAATCAGACCTGCCCTGTATTATTTTAAGTTTGTGTGTGATCTCTGAACTCTAAGATATCTCTGTGGTGTAGTAGTTTTGTCTTGTGTTTTAATTATTTACTATTAAATATTTTTAAAACCTTCTACCTGTGGCTGGTTTATGTAGAGATAAATTATGCTTTAGAGTACATTATATATTTATAAAGTTTACTGTCTAAGCCCTTCCAATAAGCCTAGATTGAATAGTCACATTACCACTGGATAATAATATTGCACAGTAATAATTGGACACTCTTTTAAGGGTCTTTTAGTAGCTGATATTATCAGCTGGGTGGTGGCAGGGATTACTACCATATGTTCTTGGTAAAGGGGCACAGCTGGAGAATCTGTGTCAGCCTTTCCCATGAGTGTCTGTGAAGTTGTATAAATACTTATCTCTAAGTGTGTGTGCGGAGTGTCAGCTACTTGGCAGGGACACGAAGCACTGGTTGGACAAAGAGGGTACTGGAGGTTTTAGCTTGCCCACCTAGGCTGAGACCTGGACCCTATAGCTGTGCCAGTGGGGAGTCATATTGGCGACCTGGTGAGCAAGGGATCAACCGGCCCCAGACTGACTGTGATCTCTGTGTGCACTTAAGGGAAATTGTACTTTATTGTGTGTATTAGTTATCCTTTCCTCTTCTAGGAGACGATCTCCCTGATGTTAGAGGTGAGGATTGAGGCTCCTTGATTTCTGGGCCAGGGCACGGTCATCACAGTAGTCAAGAGGGCTGGCTAAGGGTGGGTATTATTGTGCATAAGCTATAATCTTTGATAAACAGTCTATAGCAATTGTCCTGTTACTTCAAGGGTCCAAACCTGAGAGGGAGACAGCTGGTTTACAAGCAGGACAGATAAAAAGGCTGTTGAATGAAGGATGCTGACTGGATGTACTTCATAAATCATATTATATATTATTTATTTATCCTCATGCAAGGCAGTAATGAATTAAAGTTCTCGATAGGGCACAAACAGCATGTATAGTGGCCAAGAAAGCTAGCTAATTATATGAAGTTATATCTGCAATGTATAATCTGTGGTAAACAAGACAGTGAAACTGAGCTCTGTTGTAATCTGTAAAGGTCCGGTACTGACAATTGGACATATGGTTTGTATACAGCAGAAGTGAAATAAGATGTGTATTGAAGGATGATGATCACATATCTCCCTTACACAGAAGTAGCCCATCTTGAAGGATGATGATCACGTATAACCCTTACACAGAAGTAGCCCATCTTGAAGGATGATGATCACGTATAACCCTTACACAGAAGTAGCCCATCTTGAAGGATGATGATCATATATAACCCTTACACAGAAGTAGCCTGTCCTGAAGGATGATGATGATCACGTATAACATGATCACGTATAACCCTTACACAGAAGTAGCCTGTCTTGAAGGATGATGATGATGATCACGTATAACATGATCACGTATAACCCTTACACAGAAGTAGCCCATCTTGAAGGATGATGATCACGTACAGCCCTTACACAGAAGTAGCCCATCTTGAAGGATGATGATCATGTATAGCCTTGAAGGATGATGATCATGTATAGCCTTTACACAGAAGTAGCCCACATTCCTTGGAGTAGGAGGAAGAGGTAGTGATACCAAATATTTAATTGATATATTACCTAGGAAGTAGGTGATAAATCAGTTGACAGCAGTGGAAGAAATGCTGCAGAATGACTAAGACTACCCCAAAAGCATAATGTAACCAACCATGTCACAGTCAGAATAAGGAAAATAAAAACAGAACAGCAGCATTGTTCTTTTTCTATAAGAAGAGCACTTACTGCCCTACTGAGGTGTTTCAGTCAGCAAGTTCAGAATGAAGACAGAAATAGCTCTTGGAGATAATGGTCTTTCAGTTGGGATTCATGTTATATGTAGACTACTATTGCAATAAACTTACAAAAAGTATTGTTTTTGAGGTATGAGCATATTCTCTACTACTATGCCAGCAGTGTTTTGTCTAGCAAAGCCCCACCAACCTGGATTGAAGTCAGAGTATATCTTCCAAATGAAATATGCAAACAGTTTGTAAGGTATGAACCCCCAAAGAAACATCAAGAGGGTGAAATACTTCAGTAGTAAATCTACATTATAGTTAGAAAAAAAGAAGGTTAAGATCTTTTGTACTTTTTATATATGAGTTGCAATTCTAACAATTAATCACTTCAACAAAGTAACCTAAATGTTTTGCACTTTAGCTATCATACAATGTTTCCAGCAAACATACTAAAAAATATAAATTTTCTGCTACTGCTGCTGTAGCTGCCACATTGTTCAAGAACTCAAGGAACAAATGAAAATAAACAAATGCATTGGACTATGAGAATTTTCTTTCACTTTGACGCATTGATTTCAGTGAAAATATCTCCAATTGTATTGCCAGTACCCTGGGTTTAAATTCTGAATCCAGATTCAAAACAGCCAGTGAGTGGCAGGTCAGATGAGCAAAAAAGCTTTGGGATCATGATATGGGAGGCCTCCTTTAGTAATAGCAAAAAAGAAAATAGTCTCTCCACACTGTCAAGCCAAATAAAATTTATTAAAAAAATGACAAAGCATTCAGATATAAAAAAAAACATCCTTACTCAGTGTCTTACACAAAAGAAAAGTTAAAACCAACATTTATACTAATAGCACATGACACAGCCATTAATTGATTAAGGTGAACACCCAGTTCTTAAAGATACAGAAACAATGATAAAAGGGATAAGAAGTACACATATATTCATTTTTTCTAATTTTCCTTAGTTTATTTTTTAGAATAGGTTTTAGTATAACTTATTTATTTAAGCCCGGGTCTTTATCTGCTTCAAGCCTCACTATCCATTCATATTCTTTCATGTCCACATTATTAACATGGTCTCCACGTCTAATACCTGGTTATACAATAGATATGACCCTGAAGTCAAATTCATGAGCAGCACCCATTGCAGAAAGGTGACAAGCCAATAAGTTAGTAGGTATATTCCTATGAATCTCCGATCTATGCTCAATAATTCTATCCCTCAAACACCTGACTGATTTGCCCAAATAAAATCCTGAACATTTCTTACATGTGGCAAGATATCATCTAAGGAGAACTAGCACTTTTGTTCCAATAAGTGACCCTATCATCTCTGTATTTAATAAATTATGTGAGAAACAAATACGTCATTTATATACAAGGAATAATAGTCCTAAACATCATAACTTGACTCGATCAGAATGTGAAGCATTAAATTCACTACAAACTAACACAGAAATTATTATAAAAGGCTGATAAGGGAGGAGCAATAGTGATAATGGACATGGAACAGTATATACAATCCATGATGGATCTTCTTAGGGATGAGTCTATGTTTAAAGTCATTGGTAATAAAGAAATAGACAGCATGATTAGTAAAATAAATATGTCTATATACGACCTCCAAGTAATGAATGACATAGACCTTGAAAACTTTCATTATTTGAGTGTTCACTGTCCTACCATCCCCATACTTTATGGACTTCCTAAGATCCATAAGTCTGTCGAGCAACCACCCATAAGGCCCATTGCCTCAAGTGGTGGTTGGATTACAGAGCCTATTTCTGTATACCTCCAAAAATATACTAAAGGACTATCTACAATTCTATAAGCGTTTTGTGGATGACATTTTCCTAGTTGGCAGCGTACTATGTTGGTTCTACAAAACTTTTACACATACTTGAATGAGACTGTTGAATTTCTTAAATTTGAGATGAAGTTCTCTGACAAATCCCTAGGTTTCTTGGATATACAGTTGATGCTTACAGATCATGGTTTACAAACTAGTGCCTATTAGAAGGATGTCCAAGTAAACAAATATCTCCAAGTATGCACGCGAGGGGAACCTTCAAGAGTATCTTAAAAAGTCAGTACTTAAGAGCCAGTCGACTTAGTACAGAGCTGGAGGTATGTAATGCTCAGATGCAGGAAATGACTGTAAGTTATTTGGAGAAGGGATGCAATATGACAGAAGTAGAGACAGCTAGGAGGGATGCTCTGACTCTAAGGGACTCTGTAGCCAGACCCTACTTTTCTGTTAAAGAGGATTCCAATATTGACACTATGAGTCCTGGTAATGGACAACCCCTTAGATATCTCATGACATACAATAGAATGAGCAGAACAATTGAAAATGTTCTCAGAAAAAAATTGATTTGTCCTGAAATCTATACCCGGTCATGAGAAATGTCTCCCAGATCAGCCTATGTTTACCTATCGTAATTGTAACAATTTGAAACAACTTTTATGTTACAAAGATTTTTCTTTGAATAATACACAAGGAATTGAGTTTAAGAAGGAAGGCACCATTCTAAATTCTCAGATTATTCTCCTAGTTCTGCATCCCAAAATACCTACATGTCCTGCCAGCTTTGTCCACATCCTCAGCACCACATATAAGCAGCTGACTAATACACAAAACACAGTAACTACTGCAGTGATATTGTGTTCCATCCTAACTTGTTCTAGCTTGCTTTCCTTCATATTGAGGGTAGGAACTGGCTGAAAGTTTCTTCTGGGAGAAGAAGGAAACACAAGTTACCTATGGGCTTCCAGAGGAATCATGCTTATATATGCCAACAAGAAAAGCAGTTACAATGATAGAGTAGATTACGTAAATGTCTTAAAATAGTACAACACCAGATTCTCTAATTAGCAATTCCTCTGTAATGCTTGCAACAAGTGTGCCATACCTTCACCATGTTTGCTACAGATACCTTCGTGACTGCAGATCACCTCAAGATGCAAGGAGCTACAATGGCCATACCATAAGTACAGTATGAAAGCTTATCATCTCTGTCATATATCATCCACTAAGTAATGAGCCCAACAGGGACCTTTCAGGTATTGTTTCCAGGTGTGTACACACTTTTAACTTGCTGATCCAAATAGTGGTTGCTAATGTTGTCACATAAACCCAGAGTGAATGCTAGGGGGAGATATTTAATATTTATGTTTTAAATTTGTACAATAGTATACATGGAAAGCTTTAGTATATACCTATTGTAAACATTAAAAAAAAAGTTGAGGATGCATTGAGTTAGAGTACCCTGAGTAAACTAAATGCCATCTTCTTTACCCACCAATTATGCTGTAAAGGTAATCCTAATGAGTGAGAAAGAACGCAGTAAAGAAAAATGTAGCAGAATGGACAACGTGTACTATAATGTGTAAAGCTTGAGTGATGTACATTGGAAATAATTCACTTTTTTATTATGTGTTCAGATTTGTTGGTATAGTTTTAAATGATGTAAGTCTATATGTTATCAACTCACTCATACTGTTGTAGTATCAGTAATCTATACATTTGTTCCCGAAGTTTTGCCTGAAACAATTGCAAAAATATTTTAGAATGTTAACCAATTGCAGATACTCTATGTACAGAACTAAGTAATTAAGCAAATGACCAAATAAATAAAAAATAAAATGCAATACATAAATAAACCATACCAATATGTGGATGTACGCTGGAGATACAAGTCAGTGAATAAGAGGTCCTACAACCTGAACAATGTAATAAAATCATTTGTTTACTAAATCTCTTTAATTAATGTTTGGAAACCCAGTATACTGTATGCATTTACACACCATGTAGCTGCTGGCTTATATATAACAGCATGACATAAATTCAGAATTACTATGTAGTGTATAAACTGATTTTAGGGGGATATTAACTAGCATTTTATTTGAACAAACATGCATTATATTTTTCACAGCCATGACAGGTATAACAACAAAGTACTCAGGGGAAATTACACACACAGTTCTGATCCAAATGCTTTTCAGTTTACCTGCAAGCATTAGTAATGCCAATAATTTATTTGGAAAAAGCAACTTTAGTTGCCCTAAATCTATACCCTTAATTACTAAAAGTCTTAAGGCTAATCAAAGCATTCAAAGCACACTAGTAAACATTATGTTAGTCTTTGCCCTAGTATTAATATACATTTTGCATTAGCCAATCATTTTTTTTTTAGTATAGTCAACCTACTCTGCAGTATCTTCTGCGCTAGAAAACTAATCTCTTCCCAGAATATGTAATGTAGAATTAAGCAGGAATATATGATTTATGTGCTGAGACCACAGATGTCCATTAGCACTATCTAAATGTGTCTGCTTATACCATATTGAAAAAAGGTAAATCTAGGTATATAAAAAATCTTGCCCTTTGTAAGATTATACATTTCATTTACCTTAGTCTTTTTAAAAACAAGATTATGCACCTCATCAGTAGCAGCAATAAATGCGTTCATCTCAGGTTCTGTCAGAATATTTTTAGACCCACCATGGGTATTGAATGAGAATGCTCTTTGAAGGAATAATTAAAAGAAAACACCTGATGCCGTAGCTACCTCTTAATGAATGTCATTAAGGCCTGTCATTCAGTGTACTCGCTGAGAAGCCCACCAAAGGCTATTTTCACTGTTGCTAATGCACACCATTCAGATTTTGTAATGTATTATTAGGAATTCTTAAATAAGAACGTAAGAATGAAGAACTCCAGTTCTATACACATTAATCCACATTTCAGCTGGTGAAATAATTTTTCTTTGCGCATTAAGTGTAAATCAGGTATTTAGTTCATTAGCGCACACACACACACACACACACACACACACACACACACACACACACACACACACACGCACACACAGTCATGCAAGTGTGAGCACGAACACATACACGCACACACGTATGCACCCATACACATGTATACAAACATAAGCAATTTAGTAAAAATCTATCTTCTGGGCTATAAATATTCTTTATTAGTGAAAGTGAATGTTAGGGTTGTGACCCTATATCCCTTCATGTACCGTAACAGCCATATTGTCTGTTAAACCTAGACACCCCAGTCCCAACATAAACTGTTTATTTTACAATGTTCTTTGGGTCAGTGTTTAAGATCTCTGCCTGCAGCTGCAGGGTCCATCACTTCCAGATATTGGCTTTGTAGAGTTTGCATGCTTTCCCCTTGCCTGCATGAATTTAATATAGTTTCTTCTGAAACACCTGCAGATTGTTTATTCTAAATTGTCTTTATATGTATATTGTATATATCCCTGTCCTTGTGGCCAAGGTCATGCATTAAAAGAGCCCATGATAACCATTTCACTTTCCTGGTTAGTAAATGGGTTGGGGGTTGGCACAATGGATAAGGTGTTTACCTCACAGATGCACATTAAATTGAAAATTATTTCACTTTAGGTTTTTTTCACACACCTACAGTGCAACAGTGGTACTGTAAACATTTATGTATTCCTAGCTCTGTTAAACTGGCTTTAATTACATTCATTTCACAACAGTAACATGTTAGTATACTACAGAAACTCCTCTATCAGCACAACCATTGTGCCATTCACTGTCTATAAATCAAGTAGACTGTGACAAAAAACTACACGGTAATGTAGATTATATGCTACAACTGATGTGCAAATTAGATGATTTAGAGCTTGCTAAATACATGCTATAAAAATGCATTATAATGAATGAAAGTACAGCAGTACACTGTATATTGCCATAGGTTCAGAGGTTTACAGGTGTGTACTAGGCATACCAAACTCTGACAAGTTCTGGTACCTTTGGCCAGGGAAATGAACTGTTTACAGGCTGCCTGTGTCCATTAGAGACATAGGTACCAAACCAGGGATGAATTTCCTGTTCCCCATCCAATTGTCCAAGTTGCACTTCAATTGAGTTAAGGAGGAACTCTGCTTCGCAAGGATGGAGAGCCTGTTCCACAGACGGGGTAGTCTCTGAGAAACATACCTGTTTCTCCAGCAGGTCCTATTTATATCACAGGCAAGGTTTAAGTATTTAGAATGGATAATTCTGGTGCTGTTTGTTTTGTGGATATGCAGGAGGTCCATCAGGGTGGAATCTTACAACGTCTTGTATGCCGGGCAAAGGTCTCACCTTAATAGCCTGTAGGAGACAGAATTCAGGGTAGGTCTTTCAAGAGGTCTGCACAGGACATGATAGTTATGTCCTATATTCTTTTAGTGAGGAACTACTGTGGATGTTCCATTTGTTGGAAGTGTCTGGTTAGGTACATACCAAAGGGGGCATTGTACTCATTGATAGGTCTGATGAATGCTGAGTACAGTGTAACAATGACCTCCTTGGGCCTAGATGCCATACCTTTGTTTAAAAGTAGTCTCTGAGATACATACCTGTTTCTCCAGCAGGTCCTATTTATATCACAGGCAATGTTTAAGTATTTAGAATGGATAATTCTGGTGCTGTTTGTTTTGTGGATATGCAGGAGGTCCATCAGGGTGGAATCTTACAACGTCTTGTATGCCGGGTAAAGGTCTCACCTTAATAGCCTGTAGGAGACAGAAGGAGACAGAATTCAGGGTAGGTCTTTCAAGAGGTCTGCACAGGACATGATAGTTATGTCCTATATTCTTTTAGTGAGGAACTACTGTGGATGTTCCATTTGTTGGACATGTCTGGTTAGGTACATACCAAAGGGGGCATTGTACTCATTGATAGGTCTGATGAATGCTGAGTACAGTGTAACAATGACCTCCTTGAGCCTAGATGCCATACCTTTGTTTAAAAGTTGGACAACATAGAATGCTTTCCTCACTACTGCAGACACATGATGGTTAAAGGCTAGATTACTGTCTGTTTGTGCCCCTATACACTGGGCCGACTCTTAAAAGTTTTGTCAGTTTGATTGTTACCAGGGGAAGATGACTTTCCAAAGGATACTATTATGCATTTCTTGGCATACAGTTTTAGTTCATGGCTCTGACAGAAGTTGTCTGTGTCAGCCCTTCCTGAGGAAGATTGGTGCTGGTGGGGGAGTCTATGACTGCTCCTAATTTACAATCATTTGCAAATTTGGTCAGCTAGAAGCTCTTGACATTGACCTTGACTTTAGAGAAGTGAATGCCAAAAAAGGAGCACTCCCAGGACTGATCCCTGAGGAACTCAGCTTGTGATTGTTCTCTATGTAGAGGTGGGCTCCCTAATTCTAACTTCCTGGGTCCTGTCTGTAAACCAGCTGGCTATCCATTGGTGACATAAGTGTTTATACATAACCTTTTGACTTTGTCAACAATGCCTAAGTGGGGTATTGTGTCAAATGCTTTGGCCAGGTCAAAATAGGCTGTGTGAACTGTTATGCCTTCATCCATTTCTTTGGTGATTGTCTCAAAGTAGTCCCCCAAGTCAAGTAGGCATGACCTGCCTTTATGAAACCATCTGGAAGTTTCCTATGTCATTATTGATCCTTTCCATTATAATTCTTTCCATGGCTTTGCATATGAGACTAGTGAGAGTTATGCTTATATACATTCCATGTTCTGTAGATGGTCCACCTTTGTGTAAAAGGATGACTGTTACTGTTCTGTATTTGTTAGACATGAAGCCTGTTTGGAGGGTATGGTTAAATAGTGATTCCAGAGCCCTGATAGCTCATGTTCTATGCTATTTAGAAGGCATCCTGAGATGATTACCTGGGCCCATTCATGCAGTGTTCTTGGCCTTAGAGAGCATTGAGGACTTGTTTACTAGTGATAGCAGGGGGAGGTTTACATTTGATGGTATTTCCTGAGGGGAGGTTGAGGGGGGCAAGAGGGGTAAAGTTAGAGCTGAATTTGTCTGCCAGTAGGTTTGCTATATCTTCTGGCTCTGTACAGGCAGCTCCATTAAGAATGATCTCTACACATAATTGTGTATTGCCTTTGAGTTTGTGGACATAGCTAAAGAATGACTTTTGGTTGTGATTGGCCTAGATGCCAAATTTACCACAAATTTGGCTTTGTACACTTTATTTTAACATTGAAATGTTTGTTAAGTTTGATGAGAGTGTTATTATACTGATGGCTATTACATCTCCTAATCTTTGCTATGATTTTCTTCCTTTTTTTATAAAGCCTATTGATGTTGTGATTCCACCAGGGTGACTTGTTTTTTGAGTTAATTCTGTACTCATTCCTGGTAGGTGTATAGGTTTCTGTGAACAGATATTTGTAGGCAGCAGTGTCCTGAGGTTTTATGGGGGCTTGACATTTTGTCAGGTTATCACTTAATAGTAAGAAGATAGTCTTAGAGTAGTTCTTAAACATTCCAGGTTTAGCTGGAGTTCTGGGTTTTATTTTTACTTCATGGAGACCATTTTGTGTTCTGACCTTACCAAAGAGGACTTTACACTAGAGGGTGTGCAGCAGTATCCCATATTAGTGATGACCATATCCAGTATGTTTGCAGCCCTGGTCAGCACATTGACAATCTGGTTCAGGAAGTTTGTGTTTACAAAATCCAGTAATCTATGTGCCAGCACTTTTGGTGTCATATATGATTCCCAGTTAATAGTGGGGTATTTAAAGTCACCTATGAATGTGGTATTGGGTTGGATGGGCAGTGTTTCAGTAAGTTTAAAAGCTGGTTCATAGAGACAACCTATAGCTTGCAAAGAAGTGGTATAGGATTCTGCCTATAGTGATTTGAATATGGAGAAGCTCAGGCCTATTGTCTTGTTTGACTAGCCTTGAGGTATATTTATTTTGATATAAATTGAGACACCCATACATTTTTCCCTGTCTCTGTAGTAGCTGTTCTAAATGCATTATAGCCTTGCACTGCTGGTGTGGTCTCAGTGGCTTTAAACTTTCTCAGTGACTGCACAGACATCAGCATTCTGTAGGGTGAGAAGAGCTTGTAGGGAGTGGAGTTTCTTGTTTAGAATGCTAGCATTGAGCAGTGACATCTTTAGACTTGCTTGGTTTTGATTTGCTAAGTCAGAAGTACTTTCAGTTTGGCATTGACTAAAAAAGGCACTATGGGAAAGGACAATGTTTTAGCAAATATTCAAAAGCCTAGAGGGGAGAGGTGCTGACCAACCTTGGCAAAGCAGCATGGTTTATTGACCATCTTCTTCTATGCTGACCAGCATTGCATCCCCATAGAATGACACCAGAAACCAAGCCAATTATTAAAGTTAGTCATCTTCTGTTTGTATTGTGGCATCATCCTTGGAGAAGGTAAAATGCTGTTCAGTGCTAGGCTCATACCAGCCTGGGACACATATTCTACGAGCTCCATGATGTCTATCTTCATAAAGTCTAGGGAGGTACATCTCAGGTCATTTACTCCCACATGGACTATGACTGAGTCATACTAGTACTTGTGGCCCAATGATCTGAGTGCATGCCTAATCCTGGCCCCAGATAAGCAACTGATGGTGACTTTCTCATTATTCAGCCTGGTGAGAGGGCATCAGTATGTCTCACAATGGAGTATCCAATGACCACAAAATTAGATTGTGTTGTGGCTTGCCTTATGGGTGTAGAAGTAGAGGTTTTGTGAGATGTAGCTGTATGTGTTGATGTGTGTATTGTTTTGAAAGAGTGCATTCGGGATTGCAGAGGGTATTTGTTACATGTACTTAATCTAGGAAGTCTTTGGGGTTTATGAAGGTTACATTTTAGTGCCTCAGCATATGTGGGTCTGTGTGCCTGCTTTGTACTGTCTGTGATGGGTGCAGCGTGTGTACTACTGACAACCTGATTGACTTTAGGAATGCTTTTATGTGACAGCTTTGCCTCCAGTGACATTGTGTAAATATATCTCTCACAGACCTTATTAGTTTGTTTGAGAATTAGCTGGTTGTCAGTAAACATGTGATAATTTCTAAATTGCTTCAGGATGCCCATATCCATCAAACCGGCAACACAGATAGTGGGAAAGTTCATATCCATGGCAGCAGGCACATTTTTGTTGATTAGACAGTTGTGGTGAGAGTATAAAATAATTTGCAACTCTGAGGGCAGTGCTTTTCACTGCAAACTATTTGACCTGTGTGTAACTAGGTATTGGTGAAATGTCAAGGGTACTTTTACAGGAAAATTGTCAACTCAAGATGTCTGCGTCTATACAGGGCACTGCCAAACACTTACAAGGAAACTACTAAAGTAAACCCTGATGATTTGTGGGTAAAATATTTGGGGAGATATTCTGAAGTTAGATTAGACAGCAGATAATTAAGCAATATTTACAGAAAAGAAAGAATTAGCTTTGTCCAGAATGATGAAAAGAGGGGATTCATCTAATCAGCTTCTACCTGACAACTACTAGTACTGGTCTCACCACAGCATCCCACTGCAGAGATACAATGTGCCTTTGCTTCTTCTCTCACCAGAAACAAAACCGTAGCACTAATCCCAAGATGAGAAGCAGGCCATAGGTTATTTGGTTATCAGCAGTCTTATTCCAGATGATGCAGGAGTCTGTAGGCCTGTTGTATCCTTTTCCCAGAAAATGCCTTGATAGCAACCAGAACTATCAGGAGGGTGCCACATAGATACTCAATGCCCAATTAGAGACAGTCAGGAATCAATGCCCTCTGCTTTTTCTCTCACCAGCAGAATTTCAAGCTGACACAAATGAAGCAGTTATCAGGCTTTCCAGTGATCATCAGTCTCTAGAAAATAATGTATTTATGCTCAATTTCTCATCAGGAGCAAAACAGAAGCACTGATCTCAAGATGACTGCCAACAGGCAGAATGTGAACTCTCCAGTAACTGGTGGTCTTGGACTAGATGTTGCAGATTTTAAAAGAACCTTCTACAGGTTAATGCAACTCTTATGTTGCTTTACTCCCTACAATATGATTCCAGTACTGTGTAGGTACCTGAAACCTGCTTGTACTTTATAAAACTTTCATTTCCTCACTTTGATATCAAAGGAAGGGAAAGACCACCCACTTTTTTAAGCTTAACCTCTCCCATAAGTTACAGAGGAATTTGTCTACACCTGCATGGCATACCACAGGCAGATAAATTTGTAGTCAAGAGCTCTGGCTGCTTTAAACAACACAGAGAAGTGTGAAACTGTTTTCCATTGTCTTTATTGCTGACAGGAAGAGAACTTACACTGATTCACAGCTGCTTCCAATGTAGCCATGCCTTTCATAGGAAAACAGAGCAATTAGATCAGTCAATGGCTCAAAGGCAGTTGTCACCTCTTTTGACAAATTTACATAAGCATCACAGTATTGAAATGCTAAGCTTTAAACATTAAATGTTTGTTGTTTAAACTACTTTACATTTTAAAATGACTTGCACATAGTATCAAAGATGTCTGTGACATTTAGAGAAAAGTCAGAAAATATTTTTTCTTGTAATTCTTGTAAAGTACCAGCACATTTACCAAAGTGTAGGGGGAGGTGCTGTCAATACATCTTGGACTACAAAAAGATACTTTGAACAAAGGCCTGCAATTTAACAACTGTTTTGGTTGCAGCTGTATACTATAAAACAAACCCTGAGACACACACACGAATGAGGGCCATTCAAGAAATAAAAGAAGCAGTCCTTTTACAGACAGTATATATGATGACAGTGACTGACACTAATCCCATTATATGTCAGTGAAATGGGAGTCCATCACTACTTCCTTATGTCTAGCATGACTCATAAAAAGCAGACTTGAAATGGATTATAGGAAAGAGAAAGGACTGAAGAAAAATAAGATCATGTTGATATGCTAAGGCCCATAGACAGACATTCTGCAAAACATATTAAAATTCTAAAAGGAACAGTCAGAGTGATTTTGAGATGTTAAAATAACTCAGAAAATAGAGTGAAAAATAGATTTTAGTTCTAAGGCAGAGATTTTCTTTAAAAGTAAGATGGAAAAATTGGATTAACATTCTAAGAGCTGCAGTGTGCACTAAGCAGTTTCATATGAAAGAGGGGATAACTCAAGCTTTAGCAATCTAAGGGGTGAACCATTAATTTTAAAAGAGAAAGATGGATTGGAAGGGGTGGACAGTTTGTATTCTGACTCTGTGGAATACAGTGTGATGGCCAATAAAATTATATAACAGAAAGGGAGTGACTTCACAAAATGATCAGTTAGTGTTTACTGGCAATTGCAATGAAAGACGAGGGGAGTAAATATGTGGTCAAATTATCATAAGGAGAAGGCAACTAGAGAGATGATTGAGTTTAAAAACACAGCGGTACCACAAGAGGAGGGAAGGGACATTTTTTATTTTCAGTGTGACTCACAAGAGACACACCTCTGGGATCTTTCCTAGTTTAAATATGCAAATGAAAGCAGAATACAACTACAAAGTAAGGTAAAGAAAATACACCATAATATACAAAATAAAAGAAGACAGTGAAACAATACAAATTACAAAAAGGAAAAAGAAACTAATGTTTTCCTCACAGCAGTCTATGGCAGAATCTGAGTGAGCTTTTTCAGTAGATAAATTATTGAGCACTATGTCATAAAAACTGGGAATTAAGTTTTGAAATTCCTGTTAGTGTGGATGGACATTTAATGCAATTGCTGAAATGTAGTTATTAACACATATTTATTAGATGATTTCTGAGGTATCTAATAATAAAGGTTTGAAAAAAAAGTGGATCAGCAAAACTCAGAATGTTGTCATAAACGTTTGTGCATGTGTAATGTAAAAGGTGCTGACATCTCCCTCACCTTGACTATTCTGATATAATTTTCAGAGCCCTGTCATGCAGAGTTTTGGGAAAAAAATCTCACCTATTTCCCATCACAGTATATGAGGGAAAATGTGCTAAAGAAATTAGGAAAATGCTCCATAGTAAAATTGGTGACTTTAGCAATAATTGTAATAATGGAGCATGTAGAGATGTATGGTTCCCTAACAAACTCGGAAGGATAAGGATTGTGGCTGTGTATAATTGCAGTGTAGTCTAAAAGCACAGTTCTTGCAAGGTACCATCTTGTATGCTACTTGCAATTATTTGCTTCCATACTCTGCAACTCTATATATACTGTGCCTAATCTGGTAATGCTATACCTCAGAGGAAAGGGCAAAAAAGGTATTTTTAAATAGTCCATCATGCACAAGTCTCATTCCTAAAATTATGATTGGACCCATAAATGTATATCGTACATGAAAAGTTATATGATGGCAGAAAAGATGGCAGTAGAAATACACAAGAACATTTTTTCTCCTGTTTATAGGTTAATAGTTCCATAAGTACTTACTTAGCTATTGATTTGTGAGGATCTTAAGAAACCTAGTCCTACATTCCCATGCTAGTTTTTAGCCCTTATATTTTGTGTACAACTAATGCTGAAATGGGAATAACAAGGATATGTTGGGACATTTACATGTTGCCACTACCCATGAGGGACAAGGGTGCTATGTCATGGGTGAATTTACAGTTACCCATTTATTCATCCAAATTACACTTGAATACAGCAAGAGAAGTATTTTGCTTTATGTGGATTAGAAGACAATTCCAAAAAAGTATAATTCTCTGTGACACATACCCAGCCCTCCCACATGTTCTGTTTATATTGCAGAAGAGACTGAGATCCCATAAAGGGTTGTTTATATCATCACTGGACTTGTGAATGTGTAATGGGACTGATAGGATTGGGTCTATTGAGGATGCATTTGCTAGGCAGAGGCAGCCTCTCGGTAGCATGTATGACACCAAGAAGAAGGACAAGGCTTTGAGATGGTCCATGTAATTTTTATGATTTAGTACCTTGATTTTCTTAGTGAGGAGGTGTTGGAGTTGTTCCAGTTGTGGTAAATGTTTGGAGAAGTGCATACCAAAAGGGGCATTATACTCAATGATCAGCCCAATGAGTGCCAAGTACAGTGGGATGATCACCTTCCTGGACATGCTATGCCTTTAAATATAAACTGCGCATTGAAGAAGGACTTCCTTGCATTAATGGGTATGTGGTGTTCAAAGGACAGTTCATTGCTGACCACAGATTTCCATATTCCTATGTGATCAGCTTTTAAGGGTGTGTCATCAATATCACAGTAACAAGAGGAGTCATGCTTTCATAAGGATACAATTAAACATTGCTTGGCATTTAGTTTTAGTCAGTGTTTTTTGCAGCAGCTATTTGTTTGGAGCAGGCCCTCTTGGATGATCATGGTGTCCTCTAAGTAGTCTGAGATGGCACCAAGTTTATAGTTATTTACACACTTATTCAGCCACAAACCTCTAACATTAGCTTTGAGTTCCAAGAAGTAAATGCCAAAGAGGAGTGTCCCAAGGACTCAACCCTGGGGTACACCGCTAGTGACTTGTCTTTTGGAGGAGGTGCAGCCAGTTTGGAATTTAAAGACTTACATATGGATTTACATTTAGATTAGAGAGTTTATCTGATACCTGAGAGTGGGATAGTCTAGATATGCTATGTGAAATGATTGCCTTCAACCATTGCTACAGTGACTTTTTCAAAGAATTCAGCCAGGTTAAGTAGGCAGAATCTATCTTTGATGAATCCAAGCTGACTTGGGTTGAGAGTCTGGAGGTAACCTATATCCTTATTTATTAATTCCATAACAATCCTTTCCATAGCCCTACAGATTAGGCTGGTCAGGTTTATGGATCTATAATTAGTTGGGTTCATTGAAGGCTCACCTTTTGCAAGAGAAAGACCATTACTGTCCTACATTTATCTGTTAAGAAGCCTGTTTGAGGCTTTTATTAAAAAGTCTCTATAGAGGGTCTGACAAGTTATGTTTCAGACTGACCAGTAGGCAGCCTGGTATGTTGTCTGTCCCTACAGAAATAATGTTCTGGCCTTTGTTAGCACCTTGAGTATTGTAGGGGAGTGTAGATGCTGGTATATGATCTAGGAATATTGGAGGGGAGAGGGGGATGACGTTTGAGCTAAATTTGTCTGCTTACAGAATAGCAATGTTGTCTGGGTCCAATTATGTGATATCATTTGTTACCTTGGCACACTTTTGAGCATAATTTCTGAGGTTTCTAACACACTTAAAGAAGGCGTTATGGTTACCTTTGCTTGGGTGGCTATTTTATCTCATATCTGGCTTTTATTGTATTAACAATTTTATTACAACCAAAACAAATGTAGTAGCTGGCATAATTATCTATAATCCTTTAGAACTGATTCTCAACAGTGGCCCACTCTATAGAAAACTCTGGTTGACGTCCATTCAGTCCAATAGGAAGGTAATGAAACAACAATGATGACTGCATTAACATTCTAACAATACATCTCAGTGTATCTAATCCTTAGGCAATAACCCTTTCTCCAGTGCAGATAAAATAAAAGATACAGTAGATTATATATTTCTTGTCCACTCCAATCTGCACTGGTTATAAATAATTGTGCTCAGAACAACCAGAAAAATATAGCCAGCTACTTATTCAAATTAAGATGCATAACTATTTATAGCATTAACATCAAAATGCAACTTTAAATAAAAACTATGTTCGATAGTTATTCTTCATGCCAATACTTAAGCTTCAAAAATATTGGGGTACCAAACACTCATGCACACCCCGGCTGAAATGGCATTATTTCTTGACAAACAGCAGTCACCAGACTTAAAATGAATAAAATAACAAACACACATACCGAAACCAATAAAGTGGACCGTTTATTTTCAGATCAAATAACTAAGTGCTTTCGCCAAAATAACCAAGGCTTCTTCAGAGTTGTTCAAACATTCTATCCATACTGCTTTTATATTACAAATCAGATTTAAAATGCAAACACCTACCCTCCATACTAAATTTGCATGCTTTCTTAAAAAGACAGTACCTTAATGTAAGATCAGTTGCTTACTAACATACCAATTAATGAATAACATTTGTAAAAAGATATATAAAAAGAATTATTATAGATTGATGAACTGAAAAATACATTCAAAATGTTAATATACTATTTAATAAGCGCCTAGTTGTTTGATCTGAAAATAAATGGTCCACTTTACTGGTTTCAGTATGCGTGTTTGTTATTTTATTGGTATTATTTCTTGTTCTTCAGTCAAACACCTTTCTTATGTTTCTAATTTTCTAGCCTAGTATTTGCTTACTTGCATATTTTATTTTAATTTATCCCAGTGCTCCCACTTTTTAATGTGTACTCAGGGCTTACCTGGTAGTTCCCACTGTTCTGTTTACACTTGCTCCATAAGTTCTATCACTTGCTTTTACATTAGCATCTGTCTACCTTTCAGTGTTAGGTACTCAATTTCTTTGCAATTAGAAACAGTAAGACAATCAGAGCCTTTTCCTACCTTTTCACTTGAACCCACTTCATCCAGTTCAGAAGAAAATTCTCCTCCTTTATGTGCTAGTCCTGTCAAGTAATTATCTCAGCAAAGGCTTTTAACCTGCTTTTAAAAAGTCTGTAAACTGTCACAAGCCCTAAAAATGTGCAACCAGCCCCCTTTCAGTTCTGACTCGCACCTCAAGCTTCTTTCATTCACTGAAAAGAACATTTTATGTAACAATTCTAGAGTACAGAAATAATTATGAAGGCACTTTCAGGAAAACAATCTGAATACCTATTCTTAGTGGTGATCATATGTCTATCATAAATTTATCTCCAGTTGTCCTGAGAGATTTTTCTATCCAAACTGATCCTCAAATCCTGCACCTAGTGGGCTTTCCTTACCCATCTGCCAATCAATAAAACAATATATTCTACTCACCAATTTCATGTTCACTACTCTTTCAGATCTAGCTTCAAACAATATTGGTATTAGCACTGGTCTCTTTAATTCCTTCCTTTCACCTCTGAATCATACCCTGCCTATAACTTATGCAGTCCTCTGTATTGCAAATATTCTCTTTGATGTAGTTAGTTTTTCCTATACAATCCCTCTGACTCTAATGTTCTATCTCTTTCTTTCATCTGGTTCCAGAAATAGATTTTCTACCCTGCCTGCCACCTCTTTGCTATACTCACATTGATTGTAAATTGGCATTCACCTAAACCAATAGGCTGAAATTCATATCTCCACAGGATGTATTCTTTTTTCTCATAATTCCCTCCAATCTGTTATACACTTTTCTGATTTGGTTGTCACTTGTGCACACAGATTTAACTAGGATCAACTAGCCTCCTTTATCAAAAACTAAGCAAGAATACAAGTGAAAAACAAAAAAGACAATCCACCTGCCACTTGCCAAGAACGGTACTATTTTATTGACTCAATCTGGTACCATGACTTTTTGCTTTAACAGGATCTGACATCACATCAGCTTATGCTACTTTTATAGAGGGAGAAACAATTCATTAATCGATTAAAACACAGTTTCACATGTTTTAATCAGAACCTGCATATATTCCATAATAACAAGTACATATTTTATTTTTTAGACAGTAAAAAAATAATACTTAACCACTTTTAAAAGTTCAACTACACTTACACATTTATAAATTTACTTCCTGATTTAAGCCCTTAGGGTGTAGGGTCCTATAATTCAAAATCATCCTGCTTCCAATTCCAATAGTTTTCTTAAAAAGTCCCTACTCTTATATAAAAAAAGGCTGAGCCAACACACAACAAACATCCTTGCTTCCATACCATAATGCTTCTCCACAAAATGCTCAGCAACTGGGCTATTCATACTTTTGTATTTAATGTCACCCAAGTGCACAATAATCTGGACCCTAACATTCCTCTTAGTTTGACCCACATACCACTTCGGAAATTCACATCCACATCCAATAATATACACTATCCCCAAAGACTCACAATTAAAATGTCTATTGGAAACGTAAGACCTACCATTAATTTTTGTTCCATGCAAAGTTTTGTACTTTTGAACACACTTTACAATGCTCGCATGCAAATGTTTCCACCATCTTATATTTCTGAACTGTGTTACAGAATCAACATTAAAGAACTCACTTAAATTACTGTCTGTTATAAGAAAAGGTCCCATATTTAGGAAAATGGAACCTACCATCTCATCATTAACAATAATTTGCCAATTGTCACTAATAATAAATTCCACAACTAAAGAAAAATTAGTTTAATTAAATATAAAAACATCCTATCTTTATTGTCCACTTTATCCAAAACCATTTCCTTATAAACATTCTTACTATATTGTGACCTTCCTGCCCCTTCAACCACCTTACTTTCAGTGTCTTGAATTTGCACATCAGAATTCCCCATTATTTTGAATCTGTCTTTCATCTTATACCTCTCAGCTGATCTCAAAGTCACATCAGAGGTATTCCTAAACATTCTATAAAATTTCCCATATGGTAATGAATCAATCAAATGAGGCAGGTGCAGACTAGTTACTTACAGAATATTACTCACTGCAGTTTCTCTTCTATAAATTCTGAACATTACCTCTCTCTCCCCCATTAAACTACCCTCAGGAAATACCACCAAATATAGCCTCCCCTGTTGTCACTAGGGAGCATGTCCTTAATGTTCTCTTTAAGGCCAGGAACACTACATCAATGGACTCAGACAATATTCCAGGTTGCCTTCTAAATAGCATGAAATATGATCAGGCTGTCTGCTATTACTATTTAGCTGTAGACTCCAAACAGGCTTCATGCCTCATGAATGGAGAACAATGACAGTCATCCCTCTGCACAAAGGTGGGCCAGATACAGACCATGGAAAGTACAGACCCATAAGTCTCACTAGTCTCATATGCAAAGCCATGGAAAGAATTAGCATGGAAATGATGAATAATGACATAGGAAATCTCCAGCCACTGGACTCAACCCAATTTGGTTTCATCAAGGGAAGGTCATGACTACTCAGCCTGGTAGACTTCTTTGAGAAGGTCTCCAAAGCAATGGATGAAGTCAAAATGGTTCACACTGCCTACCTAGACCAGTAAACAGCATTTGACACAATCCGTCACTTGATCATTGTTGACAAACTTAAGAGCTTAAATACAAACCCTTATGCCACCCGGTAGATAACCAGCTGGCTCACAGACAGGACCCAGAAAGTTTGAATTGGGGAGTCCTCCTCTACAAAGAGGCTAGTCATAAGTGGAGTCCCTCAGGGATCAGACTAGGACCGATCCTTTCTGGCATTTACTTCTCTGAAGTCAACGCCAATGTCAATGGCCACTTGCTGACTTAATTTGCAGATGATTCTAAATTAGGAGCTGTCACTGAACCACCCACTAAAAGAAATGTTCTCTAGGAAGGGCTGACATAGACAAATAAACTAGTGCCAGAGCCATGGACTAAAACTAAATGCTAGAAAATGCATAATAGTATCCTTCAGGAAATCATCCACCTCTAGAAGCTGTCATACTGACAACACACCCCTAAGTGTAGTTCCAGTAGTCAGGGACATGGGGACACAAATAGTCAGTAATCCAGCCTTTGGCCATTATGTGGCTACAGTAATGTGGAACCTAATCTATATTGTGCAACTTTTAAACAAAGGTATGGCATCTAGGTACAAAGAAGTCATAGTTCCACTGTATTCAGCATTCATCAGACCTATCACTGTGTACAATGTCCCATTTGGTATGCACTTAACCAGGCATATCCAACAATTGGAATGTCCACAGATATTCCTCAGTAAAAGAATCAAGGCCATATCCCTGTATTCTGTCTCCTTCAGACTGTTGAGTGGAGATGTATGCCTGGTATACAAGCCATTGTCAGACCCCACCCCACCTCCTGCATATCTGCAAGACAAACAGCACCAGAATTACCCATTCAAAATACTTAAACCTTGCCTGTAATATAAATAGGACCTGATAGAAAGACAGGTATGTATCCCAGAGACTACCCCTTCTCTGGAACAGGCTTCCCATCTTCTCCTTAAACGAATTCTAGTCTAACTTGGACCACTAGATGGGGAACAGGAAAGTCATCCCTGGTTTGGCACCTATGTCTCAAATGGGCACAGGCAGTGAATTGCTCATCTCACAGGCCCCTGCTTGTAAATGATTCACCTTTCAAGCTTCTGCTTACACTTATCAAGGGTACCAGAACTTGTCAACGATTTAGGATGCATGGCTAGGCTTAAAAAGGCCCTTGTGGTTGTTAGCCTAGTACGTACTATGATCCTATGAACCTATGAACCCTGTTAACCAATATTAGCAAATAAAGTGACATCCTAATAGTTGATCAGCTTTTTATTTGTTTCACATGTAAACTTGAGTCCATGGGATTTACCATTTAACTTATCAAGAAATTAAAAGAAAACCTCTCCACACCCCCTTACATATATAAAATCAAATCATCACTATACCTCTTAAATAAAATTATATCCTTAGACAAAAAATATAACAGAATAAATAAATGTATTCCCAAAACCACATGTATAAAATTGCATATGTGTGGATAAATGAAGTCTCCAGAGCTGTTCCTTTAACTTGCAAATAAATATTATACACAAAACAAAACTAATTGTGGGTCAAACAGAAGTTCAATAGAGAGTTTAAAAAAGATGAACAAGGATATTCACTCATAAAATTAAAATCTGCCTCCAAACCCCATCTGCACTGTTTATTAGTATGAAGTGAAACGACATCCACTGTAAACCAATAATAATTTTCCTGCAACACTAGCTCCTTCACAGAATCTAAGAGGTCTTGGGTGTTATTAATAAGAGATGGCACATACCTTAACCATTTTTTTCAAAAGAAAATCTGAAAATAACTCAACATTCTATAAATATGACCCAAAAGCACAAATAATTAGTCTATCAGGAGGATCAGAGGAGGATCAGAGAAACGTTTATGGGTTTTGGGAATTACATAAATAATGGAATTGGGTGGCTTTTTGGTATTAATTTTCTAACATCACTTCCCAAAGGAAACCTCAACCTTTTACCCCTCTGCAAAATCTCCAGTAAATGCATTCTACTCTGAAACTGGATTTCTTGTCAACTTGATACATTCATGTTCATCCTTTAACAAATTCAAAACCATTTCCACATATTTGCTCTTACTAAGAATCACTTAATTACCCCCTTTGTCAGCTGATTTAAATGAATATTTTGCCTCAGCCTCTTGAGTTCCTGTAAAGCTGCCTACTCCTGTTTTGTTAAATTATAAACTTGTCTTTTTCAATTATTTTTTAAACTCATGTTCCAATTTCTAGTTACAAAGTTTTCAAACAAATTACTGACAGCAGAGCACTTAGGAGGCATAAGGGAACCAGAGATGGTTAGATCCGGTTTACCATAACTCATGAAAAACATATTTTGCTTGTCATTGTCATTATCAAATAAAACATCACCATCCACCATATTATCAAAAAATCATTTTTATAGAGACATGTTCAATCCCATATCATCATCTGCCTGCATTTCATTATCTAAAATAGATATGTTCTTTTCACTATCATATTATAATATACTTTTAAATGCATGATGTAGTATAAACTGGAAGCCACCACCACGTAAAAAGACAATTCTTTATTTAAAACAGGAGAATAAGCGCTTTCGCGTGCATCCACAAAGGCACGCTTCTTCAGATTCAATGAAAATTGATTAGAATACATTCATTATATCTTAAAGCATTAATTAAATGAATTCATATTAACCAATAACATTTAGTTCTCACTTATTCAATTAATTATACCAGGGTGTAACTTAAAAACACTTAGTGCTATATGGCCTTTGAGATCATCAGCTTCAAGTAATACAATGTATATCAAAAAGTTTGTGAACTGTTGAACACAAATAAATAATAAATAATAATAAATAGTTTGATGCATAGCAACCCTGTATATTGTCAGGTATAATACAAAATATATATAATCATATCATAAAAAATATATAATAATCTATATCTAACTTGATAATAATAACTGTAAATAATTGTTTAATGATTATGTTAAAGCTATATAAAAAATAGTAAAACCAGCAAAATCTATACTTAAACTTCCAATGCCAATATTAACTTATATAGATAGAAAAGCAATTCATAAATGTATTATTCTCATGTATAGGCTCTATTTCTATCTAGAGCCACCATAAGTCTATATATGTATGTATATGCTCTACCCTTCACCATGCATGTAAGTTCATATTAATTCTATATAAAGCCATCATACAACTTTATACAGTATACAAGAAACTGCTGAAAACTATTTTTGATTTTATTCATACCTATATATATATATATATATATATATATATAATAATTATTATAATTATCATATTTCATATTCATGTACACATATTAATATATGTCTTGTCAGGAGCACTGATGGGTCATTAGGTGCTCTATATGATGGAAATATTGTTATAAATGTTGTAAACCTTCAAATTTCATATAACTAATATCAAAAGTTCATTGCAGATGAAATTCAAGAACAGAGAATATTTGACTAATGGACAATCATATCCTTGACTTACATTCTCATATATATACACCATACTATATTAACATATGCCTTGTTAAGTAAAAACAACTATTATATGTGATTAAATAGTTGTATCATACTCATGAATATTACTTATTATCTATGTACATTCCAAAATATCATAAAATGCTATTGTGAACATGTCCATATATTCCTAGAGGCAAATCAAGTTTTTATTAATATCTTCGTTTCTTTAAATATGATCTGATACTCACATATGTGTTTAGACCTGGATGACTTTGTGCTCTGAAATCCAGTCCAGCTCTAGATTCTCCAGGTCATTAAAATTATCACCTTTCCTGACATTTGGTTCCTTTTTCTGTAGAACCCTAAAATAGAATTTATGTTCAGGAAAATCTATAACGTGCTTGGATAGAGCATTCTTATGATCAGCTTTTTTGATGGCATATATATGCTCTTGTATTCTATCCCTGAGTCTTCTTGTGGTCATGCCTATATAAAATGCTGGGCATGACTCACAAGTTGCCAAATAGATAACGTTGCTGTCCTCACAGTTTGCAATACATCTAAATTCAAAGTTAAACAATAACTCAGGATGAAAGAAGCTCTTCTCTTTAGATATCCATCCACAGGAACTGCACTTTCCACATGAATGAGTGCCTATATTATTGTTATTGGATAAACCTTCTATTTTGTAGGATCTATTAGGTTTCTTCTCATTACAAAGTATTCGTTTTAAATTCTTTGAATTTTTATATATAAAGATAGGTCTCTCACCTATCAACTGTTTAATTTCACCATTTGTTGCCAGGATCGGCCAGTTCTTTAAAATAATGTCAGTTATCTGTTTATTGTCACTAGTATAGGTGATAATACATCTGACATAACTTGAATCTCTTTGTAAAGAATTTTTATTATATTTGTATGAACAATTCCAATCTCTATTGGTTCCAAAACAATTAGAATATCTATGATTCCTACAGACAGCGTCTTCCTGTGTGAAAGAGTCTTTTATGGTTCTGACCATATCTAAATTATATCCTCTTTCTTGAAACAGTCTTTCTAGCTTGTTGAATTCATTATTTCTTACATCTAGCTCTTGACATATTCTGTCTATCCTTACATACTGTCCCTTCACTATATTTTTAAAAATGAACCTTGGATGCATACTATCGTATTGCAACAGATTGTTTCTCCAACATTCTTTCCTAAATAGAGAGGTTTTTAGTCCCCCTTGTCCATTCTTTTCAATTTTTAAATCCAGGAAATTAATCTCAGAGACTGAATATTCAATTGAGAATCTTAAAAAGTCTGTGGTCTTCTCCAGGTCCATTATAAAGTTTTGTAACTCATGTATAGTTCCATCCCATAACAAGAGTATATCATCTACAAACCTATAATAACAAAGTATCTTTTTGTAACTAAGGTGTGTAAATAAGCTTGTAGTTTCCCAACTATATACAACAAGATTGGCATATGTGTTAGCGCAGGGGGTGCCCATGGCCACCCCCCACTGTTGTATATAGAAGAGCTCATTAAATGTCATGACATTATTGGTCAGAACTATTTCCAATAGAGTATTTATTAATGATTGTTCATTATTAGTGAATTTCCCATCTTTACTTAGTAATGACCTGATAGCTTCCATTCCATATAGGTTGGGAATTGAAGTGAACAGACTCTTCACATCTAGTGTAACTAAAAGATGTGTCTCTGATACATAAAAATCCAAATTTCTAATTTTATCAATTAATTGATATGAATCCCTTAAGATGGTAGGAATAACAGATACAAGTGGTTTCAATTTTTTCTCTATAAATATAGAGGCATTTTCTGTTACCCAATTGTGTCCAACCACAATGGGACGCATGGGAGGTGGTATTATCCCCTTATGTATTTTTGGAAGACCTTTCAGATAAGGTAAGTTGGGATGTTCAATCAATAGAAAAAGATAGAAGTCATAGCTAATTTGTCTACATAGTAGTAATTCATACAAATCTTGATGTACCTGAAAGATCAAACGTAGGAAACCTCAACCTTTTACCCCTCTGCAAAATCTCCAGTAAATGCATTCTACTCTGAAACTGGATTTCTTGTCAACTTGATACATTCATGTTCATCCTTTAACAAATTCAAAACCATTTCCACATATTTGCTCTTACTAAGAATCACTTAATTACCCCCTTTGTCAGCTGATTTAAATGAATATTTTTGCCTCAGCCTCTTGAGTTCCTGTAAAGCTGCCTACTCCTGTTTTGTTAAATTATAAACTTGTCTTTTTCAATTATTTTTTAAACTCATGTTCCAATTTCTAGTTACAACGTTTTCAAACAAATTACTGACAGCAGAGCACTTAGGAGGCATAAGGGAACCAGAGATGGTTAGATCCGGTTTACCATAACTCATGAAAAACATATTTTGCTTGTCATTGTCATTATCAAATAAAACATCACCATCCACCATATTATCAAAAAATCATTTTTATAGAGACATGTTCAATCCCATATCATCATCTGCCTGCATTTCATTATCTAAAATAGATATGTTCTTTTCACTATCATATTATAATATACTTTTAAATGCAACTTCCTACAAAACTTTGTAATGTCAATTATAAATCTGCCAAAGATGACTTTTTAGTGGGTACTTTTCAGCAGTACTGCTGAACTTAATTTAATATCAGAAAGGCTAATAATGTCCAAATTATTCACATTTTCTTTGCATGTCCTTTGCTTCTCCATTCTCTTCCTTGACCATGTGGATGACTAAATCCACTTAGCCAACATTGTTAGGTTGCCCTTCCAAGGTCTTATTACTGACACATTCTTTTTTTTTTAAAACATTTTTTATTGATTTTCATGAAATAAAATAATACAATAAATATGATATATAAATATACACAATATATGTCTTAAAAACATCATAACATGGAACAATAATTATTTGCAATGTCCATAACAGATATAATGTCATTGTTGTGATTACATTTTATCTAGTAATTTTCCAGGCTTTAACCAAGTTATTTTCTTATGTGTTATCTTAGTAGTTCTTTCTGAAATAGTTTGCAACTCCCTATTACATACAAGTTTAGCTAGCAGTAAAAAATCTGTAAATGATAGGATTATTTTGCACTTCCTATTTGACGTAATAATTTTTCTTGCAATTGCCGGGACCAAAGAAGGTGCACCTGTATTTTGGGGATATGTGTTGGTATCTGTGCATTGAACAGTAATAATGAGTCAGATACTTCACACTTGTCCGACTACAATGCTTTTATGAAATTTCTGAACTCTATCCAGAATAGAGTTACTATTTTACATGTAAGAAACATGTGTACCCAATCTGCACAAAGTATTTCCTCACATCTCCAACATTTATTAAGATTATTTTTTGATATCAAGTCCATCTTATGTGGGGTAATAAAGCTCCTATGGATTTATTTCCAAGTGAATATTTTCCAAGAAGGGGGTGACGTTGTGCTGCTAATTTATTTAAGTACTAATTTTTTATCACTATCTGAAAAAATGGATTTGTTTATTCTTTCTATGAAATTCCATAAGGAGTCCTCTGGGATTTGTATATTGGTTCTTAAAGATTTAGATATACTTGACAATGACAGAATATTATTAACATGCAAAGTGTTTATTTCACAAAGAAGAGGACGTATTTTAGGTATTGGTGTTGTGTTTGTGATATGACATATTTTGAATTTATTAACTATGTATTCTCTAAATATTTGTATGTTCAACCAGTTGTTATGCTTTATGTTATATCTGGCCATAAAAAAACATGGTTCGTGGATATTATTATTGCATAGAAACTGGTGCCAGAAAACTAAAACATTTTCTTCCATTACTTTTATTTTAGATAGGTTGAAAGAGTCCAGACATGTCTTTGTGTATGTTATAGGAAATATTAAAAATATTAAGCTTTTATCATACAATTTTTGTTTATTATCTTTTTAAAATGATCTAATATATAATTAGTGAAAAGAGTTTTTTTATTCTTGTTGGTACTGTAGAAATGGTCTTTGACAACAAGGAAGATTTTTTTATTTTCTGAGAACATATTATTGTCAATATTTGTGTCTATGCCAGATAATAAGATACTTACATGGAGATTTTTCCAATTAGAACTATATTTGGAGTTTAACCATTGGCTCATCACATTAAGTATGGTCAATTCTGCATAAAGTTCTAAATTTGGGAATGCTATTCCCCCATCTTTCCAACTTCTGTAATGCCAAGCATGACTGATTCTTGGCTTTTGAGGAAACCATAGGAAATTTATTAGCATAGAATTTAGTTGCTTCATTAACTTTTTGGATGAGGAGGCAATTAAAGTTTGGAAGTATAACAAAACTTTGGGTAATATGATCATTTTTATTAATGACAGTCTTTCTTTTATCGTGAAATACATTTTATTCCATCTATTTAAAAATTCCTTAACTGTGGATAATAGGTATTTATAATTTGTTTTTAAAGTATTATTCCAGTTTGACTTTATGTGTATTCCTAAGTACTTAATGGTGTCATTTGCCCAATTAAAATTGTTATGTTTTCTTAGTAAAGTGTTTACTTTTTTATTTATTAATAATGTTTCTGTTTTGGTGTGATTGAAGGGTAGGCCTGAAACCTCTTCAAAACTTGCAGGGATTTTGTTATATGATCTATAGAGGAATCTGTGTTTTCAATTTTTAGCATCACATCGTCCGCAAAAAGTTGTATTTTAGAATTGTAGCTTGGACTAACAGAAAATCCCCTTATATTAGAATTTGCTCTTATGAAGTTAGCTAGAGGTTCTACTGATAGGGCAAATAATAAGTGGGAGAGTGGACAGCCTTGTTTAGTACCTTTTAGGATGTTTAATGGACCTGATAAAAAAGCATCAATTTTGATGTATGATATTGAGTTGACATATAGTCTGTTAATTATATTGATAAAGTCAGGTTAGAAGTTATATACTTCTAATACTTTAAATAAATAGGACCAATTTATAGAGTCAAAGGCTTTGTTTAAGTCTAGGCTAATAATTGATAGTTCTTTTTTTTTCCCTGTTAGCATGATCTGCTTAGGAAAGGAGTCTGATAACATTGTCTTGTACTCTTCTATTTAGGATGAAGCCTGTTTGTTCTTCACCTATTATGTTAGATGATTTAATCTGTTAGCTAATATTGATGTAAAAATGTTATAGTCCACATTTAATAGCAAAATGGGATGATACAAAGTTACTATTTGGGGGGTTTTGTCATGTTTTAGGATAGGGAAAATCATGGCATATTTCCAGGAAGGGAATGAGCTTGTCTTTTTCTGAATTCCTCAAAGTATCTTTAATGTATCGTCTGGAAGTACTTTTTAAATTTCTCCTATTAAACCATCTAATCCTGGGGCTTTATTATTCTTAAGGCTTTGAATCCTCTATTTTAGTTCACTTAATGTTATTGGTTTGAGAAGTTTGATATTCTGTTCTGTTGATAGTTTGTTGCCTATGTTCTCATTTAAGAAGTTATCTTTTGAGACGCTGTTACTAATATTTGGATTTGTGTTATTTATTATTTCATGATGTTTTCTGAAAGTCTCAAGAATTTCTAAATTTGTTACAATTTTAGTTTTATTTTTAGTTTCATCAACAATTTCCCTTATATGTGTAACACTGGTTAAGTTTTTTGATTTCACAGCTAATCTATGCATGTTTTTGGGTTAGAATAAAACTATAATTTGATTCTTTCTAAATTTATTGCCACTTTGTGATTAAGAATTTCTATGTAATCAAGGTTTAATTGTTTTAGTTCCGTATTTGTGTTTATGTCTTTATTATTTAGATTTCTTTTTAGTTCATCAATTTTTGATTGTATTCTCATACTAGAGTACTATCCCATTCCTTTCATTTGTTTAGGTACCAGGTTTTAATTTTACAGAAAATGTAAGATTTCAGTGTATCGCAGACAATAAATTTATGAGTACCATCGTTGTCATTTATGTCTAGAAATATTTTTATTTATTTCAGTAACCATTCCTTAAACCCGGTTATCTTAACATGTATGCTGGTATTCTTTGCCAATATACTAAGTGACTAGATGTCATGTTGATTTTAAAGAAAATAGCTTTGTGGTCGGACATTGGACAGCAGCTAATGAAAACTTCCTGAATTTTTGGGAATAAATAATCTGTAACCAATACCTTATTGATGGTAGTTTGTGTACCGAATCTGTATGAGTAATGTGTGTATTTTAGGGATTTGGGTTCTATTTTTTCATAAATATCTCTTATATTTGAATTATTGAAGTTGTTCAATCCTTTAGCAGGTGCAACTTATCACATTTAGTAGTGTCACTTCTAGAGAGAATACAGTTAAAATCACCTGCGTATATTATTTCTCCTTTAGATTTGATTGTCGGTAAGTCAAGATATTTATTCGCTGTTGCAGCACCGATATTGGGGATCCAATAAGTGTTGGCAAATGTGATTAGATTTTTATTTCTAGAATAATTAATCAGAACATGCCATTTTTGTCTGAATATGTGTCGATTATTTTAGGTACTGGTAGTGTTTTCCTCCGCAATATCATGGTGCCTCTTCTTTTGGTCCGAAAATGAGATTCTGCAAGTATAGAGTAGCCATTGAAAGACATCCTATTCAAATCCTCTTCTATTATATGAGTTTCTTGCAAGAATGCAATATCTACTTTCTTAGTTTTCAAATATTTGGTTAAGCTTCCTCTCTTTATAGGATTGCTGAGTCCATTTGCATTTAAGGACAAACATTTATATGAAAACATTCCTATAGATTGTGTTAGATAGTAAAGATTCTGTAATGAACATAACATGAACACTGAGTATAACTGTAAAACATTTAAAACTATTTACAAGTCTAAACATGGAATATTTAATTCCTGGTTTAATGAGAAATTCCTCAAAACCACCTTTGTCCAGCCTAAGAACAGTAATCTACGTCCATTCTGTGCTACTGCCATTACAATAACTGTATAGAATGCAATAAGAAGTGAGAAAAATAAAAGGCCACTCCTTAGAATTGGTACTAATTTGAGTAGTGAAATATCAAAGTGTATGAAATTAAAGTTAATAAATTATTTGTGGTAATTATGTATATTAGAAGTACTTGTTATTGTACAACCAAATCAGAGAGTTATTTTAAAACAAAAGACCTAGTGTGTTGTTACATGAGTAGGAGAATAGTAATGCCTTTAGGTAGCTTATGTTTAGCTATGAGTCTAAAACATTTTCTAGATAGATTTAATAAAAAACATGGAACTATCAACAATTTTAAGTAAAAGCTATTAATATTTCAGATAAATATTAAAATTAAGCAAATTACTTAAATCTGTACTTGGCTCAGTAGCCTGCATCTAAATGATGTTACTATTTACTTTCATTGGATAAGCGGGATGATAAGTAGAATAGATCTCTAAAATTATGACTATTTGCAGTCTGTGGAGTCAGCAGATCATTTACTAATGTTTAGAGATGTGAGAAGTGACTAACGTATCTGACAAAATCTCATGCTAGTACAAGCAGGAAGCACAGACTTTACAAAGGGAGCATCTCATGCAAGAGTGTGAAACAAATCATGCAACCATATGGGATGAAAGCCTACTTTGTCTGAAAAATATACATAGGGGGACTATAATCTTTTGTAGTGTAAACATCTTGTCTTCTTTAAGTAATGCCTACATGTACATGTATTAAACTAGACAACACAATAGCTATCCAAATAACTAGTAAGGAACTCTCTCTGTAAATTAATAAGAACGTGTATTGCAAGTCCTGGCAATAGCAAATGAATAAATTACTAATGTCTGACTTCTGTACATATTATGCTAGGAACAGCTATAAACATGCATATGCATAAATGGCACAGACAACACAGTAATATGCAATATCTGAACAGCAAATGCTATAGATACACAGGTAAAGTAGGTTTGAATACCTCAGACCCCTATATACTGTTAGGCAAACATAATGTAACAGGTTACAAATTTGATGTGAGCAATAGAAATGTTTCAATACATGTGCAAGGGTGATCACAGCAAAATAGAAAGAGTTCACATATCTAGGTGCATATTATAAGAGTGGTAGTGTGTTAGTCATATAGAGATATACCTATGTATACCTAGATAGGACAATGCATATGAACTACAAATGTATACCAAAGTTCATGATTACTGACCTGTGCATATATATCTTAGAATAAGCTATGTTCAAAAAGATTAGTTATTAAAGCTAGATAACAAAACAGTTATCTAGAAACTAGTAAGTAACTCTCTCTGTAAATTTATGAGACCTGGTACTTTTTACAGATTGTGGTTAAATAAGAACCTTGGTCTTTTAAAAGCATACATATCTTACTTTCATCAAACTGAGGATATAGATAAGTCAGTTGAACTGAGGAAAGCACAATAATTGTCATAAAAAGAAAAGGAGAGAAACAGACAAATTGTGTCCTTCGGCTTTTCCCGGTTAGGGGTTGCCACAGCAGAACTCTGGTCCGCTAATGATTGGTAGTTGATTTTTACGTGCCAAGTTACCAGTCCTGACGCACAACCTTCAACAAAGGTACGCCCATTCACGCATGTCTCCACGCAGAAGATGCTCTAGTTGAGAATCGATCCGGACAGCGTCTTACTGTGAGGCAACAATGCTACCGCAGCACCACCACCGCGGCTGAGAGAAACAGACAAATAAAAAAACAAATTTTTTTTTTGTATGCTAAAAATTTTCCTTAACTGAACACATAGAAGCCTTTCTGCAAACCTATCCGTGAACTTCAGTTAAATGCTTGTTTAAATATCTGCATTGTTACAAGTAATTAAAACACTGAATATGCATTTTAACAAAGTCAAAATATCATTTACCATTAAAAAAAACATTTCTATAACAATGAGCAGCATTTAGCACTTACATAAAGCAAATCCTTTCATTTCTTAATAGTCCTTTTGTTCTCTGTGATTCAGTGGCATTACCTTCCTTATTCTTCTCAGATATCATCTGAGCATGCTGAGAGGTCAAAGGTCATGCTGCACGTCTATTCACACTGTTACTGTGATGTAATCAGTTTACAAACAAGCAGGAAGCATTCTAGGCTTGAAAAAGAGTTCTTTTGTAGCTTTTTGAAATTTCAGAAGCAAAATACAGCACATAGGTAATTTAAACAAGTAAAGTTTGCTCAAAATGTTGTATGGCTCTAGTGCATAGCAAAAAAATAAACAGGCAGAGAGAGTTAAGTAAATCATACAGCAAAAATGCTTAAAATACTTATTTTTGAACAGTAAATCTGTACATTTTAAAGACCTCTTTCCCTTTCTATTTCCCTCAGCTTTAACATACTTTTCTAAATATAAAATTAGCACTATTTACATATTAAATAAAAACATTTCTGTTATCTATCTCATGTTAATTTATAAAGCCAAACGTCTGTGTGGAATGTTTGTATGGTCACAACAGATGTATACTTTGTGTAGAAATCTTATTATAACTTTATATGATAGGTATAGTGTGTTAATTGTAATAACTTTAAATGGAAGTAGTGTAAGTCATTTGCATACTGTGTGAAGCTGTTTTCTGAAGGCTATTGTCATTTGTTGACTGTGTTGTGAGATTAATAGAACAGTGTGAATGGATAGGAAAGAGAGGAGAAAAAAAGAATCAATAAGTGCTGGGTAGCAATATTATGTTACCATTGATGTAATGCATAGCCTACATAAGTGTTTGCTGTAAGGTGTTTATATTACTGCAGCTTATATTTAAGTAAATATTTAAACAGGTTTGTTGATATTGAAGTACTTAACAACTCTCTATATTATTATGCAAATAAAAGGAAAATAATGAGAAACAAAAGAAAGTAAGAAAAAGGAGAGCAGCATTGAGAAATAGAGAAATGTAATATAGAAGAAAGCAGGCTTAAGTATATATATTTACTAAATAAATAGAAAGCGTGCACCTTGTGATTCCATTTGTATCCTGTGTTTTCAGATGCATTGTTTGTTAATACGTTTTGAGAGTGATGTTTTATATACATTTCTCCTTAAGCTTCTTACTAGATTTGTCAGCTGTAGTTATTTTACCATTAGCAGCTTGTCTTTTTAGACTGGGCAAAGAAAGGTCCATTTCTTCTACTTTCTTAAGTAAGATGCTTTTCCTCATGAAGGCTGATGCTTCTTAAAGAGAATTGAATATTTTTGACCATCTGAAAGGGTAATTTTGATTCTGGCCAGAAACATTATCTGGGCTTTAATGTTGGCTTTTTTAAGTCTTTAATAAGTGGGACACACACTTTTCTCTTTGTGATCACAGTGGAAGTATAATTATTGTCAAATCTTATATTTTTCCCACTGACTTGGACTGGATTTCCAGACCATGCAGCTCTTAGTATTAAGTTTTTGTCTTGTGTAGATATGAATTTTACAATGATGGATCTCACAGCTGTTGAACTTTTTGATGCAGATGTATATGACAGGGACCTGTGGGATCTCTCAATTCCGAAAGATAAAGCTTCAGGGAGGTTTAGTATTTTTGGAAGCCAGTCACTTAGGAAGAGAATCATATTATTTCCTTCCATTTACTCTGGAACTCCATAGATCCTAATGTTGTTTCTTCTGGATCTACACTCTAGGTCTCCCCCCTTTTCTAGTAACTGGTTATTTTGTTTTAATAAAAAGTCTATCCGGTTATCATTTTCCATTTGCCTGCCATCTATTTCATTAAGTGATTCTTTTATAGCTGCTATGTGGTCAGAGGAGTAGTAATAATTTCCTTTAGGTCATCAATTTGTTTTTTGTTTTCTTTCTTCATATTTTCCATAATCTTCTCTAAATTATCCATCTTTATAGAAAGATCTTGAATGCTGGTGAATATTGTTTGAAGTTTCTTTTTCATAGTGCTGTCTTGTAGAGATGTCTTCGAGTGAATCATAGCTGTTTCAGTCTGTAACTGGTGACAGAACTTCTGACAGGGAATATGTTGGTAAATAATTGAAAATAAATAAGATTTCTTCTGATAAAGTTGTTCACAGTATCAAGATAAGTAGTTGTGGAAAAATTCTTCAATATTTGTTGAGTTAAAATAGAAAAATCCTGTCAGAAAAAAATCATTTCAGGCAGAGCATCAAGAAAGTGCAGCTAACTCTTTGGAATCTTGGCCACACCCCCCCCCCCACTGACACTTCCTTGATTATCAAACTATACAATTCTAGTACTTTTCCTGCCATATATGATTTCATTTGAAGATGCTAATGAATCTCTTATCACTGCACCACCACCACTTACAGATATTCTGTCCTGTGAACTTCCTTGTTTTGATTTCCATTGCCAAAAGAAAATAAGGCAATACTCATAGTCTTTAGTATATCTTAGCAACTTGCTTTTTTATGCTGCAATACCTCCATCCTGACTTTTTCTAAGCTAGCTTTTAATACCAACATATTATCTTTATAAAATAAGGCATGCAAATCAGCTGATGATTATTCTTGCAAGTCAACAATTTCTTAAGTGTATCGTATAACCTTAAATTTCTTCTTACCACACACAACACCAAGCCTACATACACTGCAGAGACACTTGCTTTCATTCCTGTAGTAAATCAGTTTCATCTTCACCAAAGTCTGTGACAGGCAAGCAGTCTACCATCAAACCCCTTGGTGTAATATTTAAACTTGGGTACTTCTTCAAAAACTTGGTATCGTGATATAGTACATATTTTCTCATCATTCTCTCTTACCCTCAAACCTCTTGGTATAATATTTAAACTTAGCATTTCTCCAACAATCTGTTGTCATACTATAATAATACCTCTTTGTTCATTGGTTTCTCCAGCCATTTACATTTACCCAATGCATCATCGTTGTTTCTATGGACAGCCAAGGATCATTGGCTTCCAATTTTTGCTCCCTTTCATAAAGTATGCTGGCAAAAGCTAACTGTTCCTGTGTGATTGAAGTTTGATGTATCCTTGGAATAGCAACCTCAGTGTAGCCATAATACTCCAAAATCAAAGCAAGAATACAAATGAAAAACAAAAAAGAAAATCTACCTGTCACTTGCCAAGCATGATAATAATTTAATGACTCAGTCTGGTACCTCTGTTTTTTGCCTTTACAGGATCTGACATCACATCAACTCATGCTATTTTTATATAGGGATAACCAATCAATTAATCAGTTAAACACATTTTCATATGTTCTGATCAAAAACATATTCCATAATAAGTACATATTTTTTTCACATATAAATAAATAATACTTAATCACATTTATAAATTCAGCTACATCACAATGCATTAGCTAATGTCAGATGCTGTGAAGGCAAAAAGCCAAGTTACCAGACTGAGTTAATAAAGTATTATTGCATTTGGAAAGTGATTGGTGGATTTTCTTTTTTGTGTTTTGTTTGTATTCTTGCTTTGTTTTTGGATTAGTCTCCTTTTCCCCCAGTTGCCTAATCACCATCTCCTTTAATTTAAGTGAATATTCATTATTCTTAAGACTATAGACTATAATTGGGCAGCATTATAGTTTTTAAAGGTTTGGAAAAGATAGGCCTCCCTTGTCAGCAGGCAGTGGCATCTTCCGCTGCTCATCTCTGGCTTTTGTTGATTTGATAAGGGTCCATAGTTCTTTGTTTAGTTTAGCAAGACAGTATGTGTATTAAATTGATTTTTGCAGCCAATGAGTTTTTTTCTTTTCCTTTCTTCTTTTATAAAGTCTGTTTATATCTGTCTTCCACTACTGAGGTTTATTTTTGAATTTGAAATTGTATTTATTTCTGAGGAGGAGAGACGCATTGGTGTCTATGTCTGACTTCCAGTATCATACAACCAGTTTCTTCACAGTTAGAAGCAGTAAGGCAATAAGAACCTTTTCCTGCTTTTTCAATCAAATACCACTAAAGGATTCCACACAAGCAGTGTGGTCTTTTTGAATTTAGTTAGGTCATTATTTAGTTTTAGTAATTTATCCCTTGCACAATTTCTGAATATTGAGATATTGAAAGTTGATTCAGACTTCAGTCATATGGTGAATGTGAATGATTTGTGGTCTGATTTCACCAGGTAGGAAGCTATAATTGATGGGAAGCAAAGCTCCCCCACATTGGTAAGGAACAAATCCAGGACTTTGCTGTCCTCATAATTTGTGTGCATACTAATTGATCCAGGGAGTCTGAATTAATGAAGCCCAGAAATTTCTGAGCGTACATATTTCTAACTAAACAACAAGCAAAAAGGTCACTCAGAAAAACCAATCAGTAGAAACCAAAAGAAAAATTTAGCAAGGCTAGACTTTCCACTGTTGGATTCCTTAAGCCTCTTGTATTAGAGGCATCATGGGATATATGCAAATGACCCTTTACGGACATCAAGTGTTTCAGCTATCTGGCAATTCTAAATGTCCATGACTTTTTTTTTTCTTTTTCAGTCTATTAATGGACAAATTCAAGCCAATAAAGATCAACAGAGATATTGTAAACCTCCAGACACTGGACCCAATCCAATTTGGTTTCATCAAAGGCAGATCATTCCTACTCAACCTGGTAGACTTCTTTAAGAAGGTCCCCAAACCAATGGATGAGGGCAAAATCGTTCACACTGCCTACCTTGTCATGGCTTAGGCATTTGACACAATACCTCACTCAGGCATTGTTGACAAACTCAAGAGATTAGGTACAAACCTGTATGCCACCCAGTGGATAGCCATCTGGCTCACAGACAGGACCCAGGAAGCTAGAATTGGGGAGTCCACCTTTACAAAGAGGCCTGTCACAAGTGGAGTCCTTCAGGGAATCAGTCCTTGGACAGCTCTTTTTTGGTATTTACTTGTCAGAAGTCAAGACCAATGTCAGTGGTCTCTGGCTGACTAAATTTGCAGGTGATTGCAAATTAAGAGCTGTCATTGACTCTCATACTGTTACAAATATTCTCCAGGGGGGCTGACACAGACAAACCATTGGTGTCAGTGCCAAATGCCAAGAAATGCATAATAGTATCCTTTGGGAAGTTATTTATCCCTGGTAACTATCATATTGACAACACACACCTTAGAGTTGACCCAGTAGTTAGGGACTTAGGGACACACATAGATTGTAATCTAGCCTTTGTCCATCACGTGTCTACAGTGGTGAGGAAATCATTCTATATTGCACAACTTATAAACAAAGGTATGGCATCTAAGTCCAAGGAAGTCGTTGTCCCACTGTGTAGATCAGAATGCAAGTAATGTGTGCTATATCTTTAAGAAGCATGTCAAGGCTGTACATTCATGTATAAGTTCCTGACACGTGCACACCCTAGTGCCATTTTGTAAGAGCAGCCAGAGTGAGAGCATTCCTGATCGCAGTTCTTAGTTTGTATATAAGTTACTTAAGTTAAAGTCAGTAAACATCTATAGTGATGTGTTTGTGTAAAATAATGCTGCTTGAACAGAACCCACGAAGACTCTTCTATTGTGTCCAAAGTAGGAGAGCTACATGAAAGGCATGAACATTTGTTGGCTAAAAACAAATATTTAGAATAAAGGTATTTGATGAACCGATTAACAGTAAAGCAAAATAAGCATGTTTAAAGCAAAACGAGTGTGTTTAAAGATAAAACAAGCATGTTTAAAGTAAAGCAAGTGTGTTTAAACCAAAACTGGGCATGCTTAGAGTAAAACAAGCACAACAAAAGTATATTGGACATGAAAAGGGCTTAAGTGAGCAAAATGAATATAATAAGGGCAAAAAAGGGCACATTAAGCAAAAATAAGGCAAGGCAACTGCATGTGTTTTGGCAAAGTGCTATGTTTTGGCATAACTATGACTTTGTATTGTATCAAGGGCATAACTAATGTTATTCAAAGTATCTCAAAGTGTGTAAAAGTGCTTACAGTGTGTGCTTATTACTGTGCATGTATTTCAAAGAATTTATTGCATACAAAATGCAACTATTTTGTGAAATACAGTCAAAGTATAGTCATTTTGAAAAGTTTCTTGTGCTGGGTGTGTCTATTCGCAAAGTCCCGCCATTACATAGTGTTTCCTGCACTGTAAAGAGTTGCCTAGCAAGGTACCGCTATTTTGGAGACATTTCAGTGTGCTGTATGCAGTTATTTTCAAAGTGCAACTACTTTGAAATGTTATTGAGTCTGGGCGAGAGAGGTCCAGTTTATTCACTTCATGCAGTATTTGATGTTTCTTACACACATTAGAGGTGATTTATTTATTGCAAAACAATATTACAAGAGTATTACCATGCCTGAGAGTTTATTTCACTCACATCGCAAAGTTTTTTGAGATGTTTTCTCAGAATGATGATAAACGGCATTCGCATTTAGCCGTCCAAACGATATTACAAGAGTGTTAACCCGCCCGAGAACTTTATTTCGCAAAGTCCAATTATTCAAAGGTACTATGAGTTTGTTCATTAGCATTATTTTGAAAAGCCCAAATGAGATAAATTCAGAAGCACAAAAGCATTAGGTAAAGTTACAAATACTGGCATATTTTTCTGGCATATGTGCATGAATGTATGTCTGTGCTTATTTGCAAAACCCTTCACTAGTATGTGTTAATATGGCAGATGGATTTTGAAAGCCCCTACCACTTGTATTTGATCAGACTATTGCAGAGAACTGGAGAATATTTGCGCAAGAGTACGATATTTTTATAGAAGCAGCTTATGCTGATAGAGATGCATGCACCAGGACATTCGATTTGTTAAACCTAGCTGGGTCAGAGGACATAGACCATCCATTTGTGTATGCACCTGCAGTATATGAAGGAGAAGGTGAAAATCATCATATTGTAGTGCAGGCTGAATCAAGAGAAGACCCAGAGTGTTTGAAGTGCAAGTTCATGGAAATGTGTAACTCCAGACAAATATTACATTAGAGAGGCATTTGTTTTACATGAGTGATCAGAAACCAGGGGAAACATTTGCAGCTTATATCACTGACCTGAGAAACAGAGCTAAAACGTGTCGGTTTGGTGACTTAAAAGATGAGCTGATAAAGGACAGGCTTGTGTGTGGTATTAATAGTGCTGCTGTGAGAAGGATTTTACTTTGTGACAGTGATTTAACATTGAGCAAAGCCACTGAGATTTGTCAACTCCATGAGGTGACAGAAAAACACATGACTATGCTTGCGAGTGACAAGAACATGGTTTTAGTTGGCTCCAGAGCAAATGCAGATAGTATGGAACACATGGCAGACAAAAGTAAGTCCAAGCACATAGCAGCTACAAGGTTTCCAGGGAAGACATGTAGCTTTCCAGTAAGTTCTAAGAAAGGAATATGCTCCATCTCAATGCAGTACAACTATAAATCAGCAAAGCCCAAGTCTAGCTTTATTGTTAACTGTCACAATTGTGGTGCAAATCATGAGTCTAAAAGAAAGAAGCGCTTAGTATTTGGTTAACAATTTTACAAATATAAGAAATGGAACCACTTCCAAAAGTTTTGTAAATCAAGTAAGTCTCACACAGTTGTAAAGAAATGATCCAAAGAAGCAAGTTGATCAAATAGAACCGAAGCAGTCAGCTTTCTATGTAGATGGTGTTTCAGTGTTTGATGAAAGAGTTGATGCAGTGAATTTATTAACAAGAAGCAAAGTGTTTTGTACTGTCCGGATTAATGGAAAATCTACAGAGCTTAAAGTGGACACTGGTTCAAAGTGTAATGTTATATCAGCAGACACATTTGCTAAAGTGAGAACTAATCAACAAGTCGATGTAACTAGTAGTGCGAGACTTGTTGCTTATGGAGGTGAAGAAATTCAAACCGAAGATTCAGTGATGCTTTCATGTTATTTGTCCGAGAACTGCTAGAACTTGTTATTTTATGTAGTCCGAAGATCAGTGCAGTCTTTTATTTTATTTATTTAATATTTGCTAAATGGGAAAGTCTGACTTGGAATGAGCCAATTTTCAGCAGAGGCCTGGGGAGAAACACTCCAGACGCACATCTTTGTAACATGGGAGGAAACCAGGGCACCTGGAGGAAACCCACACAAACACAAGAAGGACATGCAGACTCCACACAGAAGGCACCCCACCCAAGAATTAAACTGGACAACCTCTTGCTGTGAGGTGACAATGTTACCACTACACCACTGTGCTGTCCAATCTTTATTGAGTCTCAAAGATAGTTTAAGAATAAATCTGCTTTCTTTTGCTAAAGAAGTCCATAATGTAAGTGCATTTTCGAGTTCTAATTTTTCTGAAGCCATTTTCGCAGAGTATGCTGATATTTTTGATGACAAGTTAGGCAAACTTCCAGTTGTACATTCCATGAAATTAGACCTCAAGGTCTCTCCTGTAGTCAGATCAGCAAGAAAAGTTCTGATAGCTATGCAGGATAAAATTAAGACTCAGTTGGATAAAAATGATGCAGCAAGGTGTAATTTTCCAGTCACAAAACCAACTGAATGGGTGTCATCTATGGTAGCAGCCCACAAAAAAGACTCAGATGAAATCAGAATATGTATCAGCCCAAGAGATCTGAACAAGGATTTAAAGAGACCATATCATCCAATACACACAGTCAAAGAGGTCGCAGCCTTAATACCAAATGCCACTGTTTTCTTTGTCTTGGATGCAAAGAGTTCATTTTGGCAAGTGATGCTTGATCGCAGATCTTCATTTATAACTACTTTTGGTCCTCTGTTTGGTAGATACAGATTCCTAAGCATGCCATTTGGAATAAATTCTGCAAATTAAGTCTTTCAGCGTGCAATGGAACAAATTTGTTCGGATTATCCTTGTGCCATAATAGTAGATGATTTATTAGTTGGAGGCAATGGTGAAGCAGAGTATGAGAGAAGCCTCAAGAAAGTTCTAGGTAGAGCATTTGAAGTAAACTTGAAGCTCAATCCTCTGAAGTGCAAATTCAGACTACCAGAAGTTACACACATAGGTCATTTGTTCATGAGTACAGGCTTGAGACCAGGCCCAACCAAGTAAGCAGCTATTCTTGAGATGTCAGCACCAGATAATGTACAAGCTGCACAATGCTTTCTAGGCACCATCAACTATTTAAGCAAGTTTATACCAGACTTCAGTGAGTTGACAGCACCTTTAAGAGAGCTAACACACAAAAATGTTGTATGGTCATGGTTGGAACAGCACCAGAAGGCATTTGAAGACCTTAAGCAGAAGGACCTTAAGCACAAGGACAAAAAAAACTACTATAATAAACTTCAGTCCAACAACAATAAGAACCCAAAACAATTCTGGAAATCGGTCAACTCCCTTCTCCATCCCGGATCACAGAACAATCCCTGCCCTGACCCTAATCTATCTGACAGTGAACTGAGCTTCCATTTCAACACCTTCTTTACTGAATCCATAGCTAAACTAACTAAAACATTTCCAAATAAGAACCCACCTAATTCCCTCTTCACAACGCCCAACAACCCAAACAACAATCCCCTTAATTTCCATCTCAAACCTGTTTCCACTAATTTTATAAAAAAGCTTCTATCCAAGCTAAAGCCATGCTCTAATGCCCCTGACAACATTCCCTCCTCCTTCCTCAAACATGCAGCTGAAGGTATTGCTCTCCCAATTAGTATTCTGATCAATAGATCCTTAAATGAGTCATACGTACCGAAACTCTGGCGTTCAGCCTACATTCTACCTCTTCACAAAGGAGGCAAAAACACCACTATTTCTAACTTCTGCCCCATCGCCCTACTCTCTCCAATATCTAAAATTCTAGAAAAATGTGTCCACCACCAACTTTTGCCTTATCTAATTCACAATCACCTCCTAACACCCACCCAGCACGGCTTCCGTCCTGGCCACAGTACCATAACTGCCTTACTATCCTTCCTAGAAACTGTCAATCAAGCACGAGACTCCGGACTCATTGTATCCACAGTACTGCTAGATCTTTTGAAAGCCTTTGACACCATCTCCCATTCGCACCTACTTCATCATCTGACTAACCTCAATCTCTCCCCTAATACTCTATCCTGGTTCTACAGTTACCTATCTGACAGATCTCAAGCTGTCAAATGGAAGAACTCCTCCTTTTCCTTCTTGCCTACACCTACTGGCGTTCTTCAGGGGTCCATCCTTGGACCCATGCTTTTCAACATCTTTATAAATAACCTTCACACCGTCATCCCTGACACCACGGTCATCCAATATGCAGATGACTCTACCTTGGTCTGTTCCGCCTCCAACTTTCCTGAACTTCTGACTAAAACTCAATTAGCCTTTTCCACTACAGAGAACTGGATGCACCAAAACCACCTTTCACTCAACTCCAATAAATTTAAAATACTAATTTTCCTCCCCTCCAAGGTAACCTCCTTGGACAAAAACACTTTCAATGTCCTAAGCCAAACTAACACTGCCATTGAAGTGGTCCCCTCTGCAAAACTCCTTGGCATTACCATAGATGAAAACCTCAAATTTGATCTTCACATACAACAAAACATAAAGAAAACCCACCAAAAGCTAGGTATGCTATATAGGAACAATCATTTTCTCTCCAACTCCTCTAGGCATACCCTGGCAATCACCTACCTCCTACCTTCCCTTCTATATGGAGCCCCTCTTCTAACCAATGTGTCTGCTACCAACACCTCTAAGCTCGAAGCCTGCTATAATAAGATCTCTAAATTTGCCACCAAATCCAAAACATCAACTCACCACTGCTTCAGCCTACAATCTCTGAACTGGTTAGAACTCCCTAACCACCTAGACTATTTGCAACTAACCACCGCTCATAAACTAATATTCTCCCCTGATATATGCCCAGCCTTAAAAAACATCCTTCCTCCATACATCCCAAATAGATCACTAAGATCTGAACACCAAAACCTAATCTCCATTCACAAACCCAAACATCCCGCTGGCCAGCTTCTACTCTCCTTCTCTCTAGGTAAAAAATGGAACTCTCTGCCTCCTTCTCTTAGGACCATACCCAACATTGAATCCTTCAAGACCCAACTTTTCCTACACCTATCTTCCAAATGGAAATGCTCCTGCTTTCACCCCACATAAATTCTAGGGATTCCCCGCTAAGCTCTCCTTACCCTCACTCCACTATACTCTCATACTTATTCTTATTGCTCCAAAGAACCAGAACTAGCAGACTTTATTTGACTCCAAGCATGTAAATATTGTAATCATCAGAAAAAAAAATGTTTTCCGTTGTTAAACTGTTTCATAATGTATATAACACTTTGCAATTCTTGAATATATGACTCCTACTCTTGTATTTCACTTTATAACCTTTGATTGTATTTTGCAACCTTTATTGTATTGTATTGCTCATGGAGCTTTTCTCCCCGGGCCTCCACTGAAAATGGGCACTTCTTGGCCCAGTGGACTTCCCTGGTAATCAAACTGATAATAAATAAATAAAATTGCCACCACGCCAACCTTAAGATACTATGATGTGAACAATCCAGTTATTCTTTCCTGTGATGCTTCAAAATTTGGTCTTGGTGCATTTATACTTCAAGAGGGCAGACCAGTAGCCTATGTATCTAGAACACTACCCCAAACAAAGATGCAGTATGCTCAGATTGAGAAGGAGCTTTTTTCAATAGTATTTTCATGTTCTAAGTTTCATGATTATATTTATGGTCGAACTACTCAGATTGAAACTGACCAGCAAACTCTAGTTACTATTCTAAAGAAGCCTATGAATTCCACTCCAGCGAGATTACAAAGAATGATGCTCAAATTACAAAAGTACAATTTCAAAGTGGTCTACACGAAAGGCAAATTGCTCTTTCTGGCTGAAGTCCAATACAAAAAAGAGAGAGAGCACACAGGGCAATGACTGTTCAGTAATTTATTCCAATTCAGTTCAGTAATTTATTCCAGTTCAGTAAGCGCTTTCACATCTCAACGGATGCTTCATCAGACTTTAATAATATATATATATATATATATATATATATATATATATATATATATACTTAGTATTGTGTAATGCTTTACAAAGAATTATCTGTGATTTCTGCATGCTCAATAGATCTATTTCTCAAAGAGGGAGGATGTAGATCAGAATGCAAGTAAAGTGTGCTGTACCTTTAAGAAGCATGTCAAGACTATGCGTGCATGTATAAATTCCAGACATGTGCACTCCCTAGTGCCATTTTGTAAGAGCAGCCAGAATGAGAGCATGCATGATCACAGTTGTTAGTTTGTATATAAGTTATTTAAGTTATAGTCAGTAAACTTCTATAGTGATGTGTTTGTATAAAATAAAGCTGCTTGAACAGAACCCAGAAGACTTTTTTATTGTGTCCAAAGTAGGAGTGTGGCACACTGTATTTTGCATTCATCAGACCTATCATTGAGTGCAGTACCCCCTTTGGTATGTACCTAACCAGGCATATCCAACAATTGGAACGTCCACAGAGGTTCCTCACTAAAAGAATACAGGGCATAAGTAAAATTTCCTATGCAGACCACCTCAAGGCCCTATCCCTGTATTCTGTCTCCTACAGGCTTTTGAGAGGAGATCTATGCCTGGCATACAGGGCATTGTCAGACCCCCCGTTTGATGAACCTCCTTCATATCCACAAAACAAAGAGCACCATAATTACCCATTCTAAAGACTTGAACCTCACCTGTGATATAAATAGGACCTCTTGGAGAGATAGGTATGTATCCCTGAGACTACCCCATCTATGGAACAGGCTCTCCATCCATGTGAAGCAGAGTTCCTCCCTATCCCAATTCAAGTGCAACTTGGACAATTGGATGGGAAACTGGAAATTCATTCCTGCTTTGGAACTTGTGTCTCTAATGGACACAGGTAATCTGTAAATGGTTAATCTCTGGGGCCCATGCTTGCAATTATCAAGTATATCAGAACTTGTCAGAGATTTGGGATACATATCTAGGCTTAAAAAGGACCTTGTGATCATTAGCTTAGTAAACACCTACAAACCTCACTAGCTGTGGACATAAACGTTTCAGCTTTCATACAACATCATCAGTACAGCATAAGTGGAAAGCTTGGCTAACATTTAGAAACATAGGTTTGTTGTACCCAGTTGATATCCATAATCATTAGGGTGTCTGCAAAATATCCCAACCAACAAACTAAAACAATAAGTAAAAAGGTCACACAAGAAAATTAATTAGTAAAACCCAAAAGAAAAATCTGGCAAGATTAGACTTTCTACTGTGTGATTCCTTAAACCTCTTGAATTAGAGGCAACATGGGATATATGCAAATGACCATTTAAGAACATCATTAGGGTGTCTGCAAAATATCCCAACTAACAAACTAAAACAATGTGTAAAAAGGTTACAGAAAAAAAACAGTCAGTAAAAACAACCTTGCTAGATTTTTCTTTTGTTTTTTGGTGTTTGTTTTTTCTGTGTGACCTTTTAACCCATTGTTTCAGTTTCTTGGTTGGGATATTTTGCAGACACTTTAATGATTATGGATATCAACTGAGTATGACAACCCTGTGTTTCTAACTGTTAGCTGAGCTTTCCACTTATGCTTTGATGATGATGCTGTATGAAGGTTGAAACATGCATCTCCATAGCTAGTGGGGTTTGGTTTTATTGGTCTGAATTTGTTCATTCACAGACATAAAAAGAAAAGTCATGGACATTCAGAATTGCCATATAGCTGAAACACCTGATGTCCTTAAAGGGTCATTTGCCTATATCCCATGTTGTCTCTAATGCAAGAGGTTTAAGGAACAGTGGAAAGTCTGACTTTGATAGATTTTTCTTTTGGTTTTTACTGAGCTTACATATTTCAGGATGTATACGTATCCCAGTTAATGGAGGATAGTTGAAGTCTCCTAGGAGAATAGTGTTTCTTTACAGCTGAGTGTTGCCTCCAAGAGTTTTTGCAATTACATCCTACAGATGCCTATAGGCATCAAATATTGTTTGTTTGTATTTATATTAATAATTCTAAAACCATGCTGCATACAAAGTATTAAAATATTTCATCTTCAAGTTTACATAATGGCAAACACAACTGGACTGATATTTGACCTCTGTCTAATGTGGATAAAGAGATTGTTGTTCATTATAATATTTATTTCAAGTTTTTCTAAATATTTCAACAACCACATAGCACAGGCAGAACTGCTTAGCTTCTTCTAAAAGCTCTCAGCTGGCTGAACAAAATGCTTCTGACAGTATGTGTGTATCTGTATGTATTCAGATTCTGATTTGTTATGTTGGGAGCATTAGGTTCATAGGTACATAGGTAGGTACTAGGCTATCTGCCCAAAGGCATTTATAAGCCTAGCCAGAATGTGTTGGCTTTCAATGCCCCCTTAGATTAGTTCCCTGTGCCTCTGTCCAGCAGAGCCACTGAAGTGATCCCCGGGGTAAACTTTCTGTTTCCCATCCACTCGTCAAGGTTTCTCTTGAAAAGTGTTAGTGAGGAGCTCTCCCTAATGTAGATTGGAATCTTGTTCCAAAGCATGGGAAGTCTCTGGGACAAGAATCTATCCCTCCAGCACATCCTATTTAGTGTTTTGGTGAGGTTTAGGTCCCTAGAGCATGTGGCTTGAGGGGGATATCATTTTCTTTAGGTGGAGCATGTCCATCAATTCTGGGTTGGACATGGCCTTGTATGTCAGGCAGAGATGACCTCTGAGTAGGCAGTATACAACTGAGTACAGCTGGAGTTTCTTTAGTTGAGCTGCATAGAGCATCTGTTTGAGGCCAGTGATCCTCTTGGTGAGGTACTTTTGTGGTCTTTCCAGCTATTGCAGATGTCTTGTAAGGTACATCCCAAATGGGGCATTGTTCTCTATGATGGGTCTGATGAGTGATGAGTAGAGGGGCTCAATGACCTCTTTTGATCTGGATGCGAACCCTTTTGGGCCACATAGAAGGATTTTCTAACCACTTTGGCAATGTGATTATCAAAGGAGAGATTACTATCTACTTGGGTCCCCAGATCCCTTGTTACGTCTTCCATATTTAGGGAACTACCACCTATGTGGTAGTTTGTGGGTACTTTGTTTTTTCCAAAGGGGGTGACTATGTACTTTCTGGCATTTAGCTTGAGGCCATGATTTTGACACCAGGTATCTGTCTCAGTGAGACCCTTTTGGAGGATGTCTGTGTCAGCCAGAGAGTGAATTATAGCCCCTAGGTTGCCGTCATCTGCAAACTTGCTAAGCCATAGTCCTCCTGTGCTTGCCTGTACCTCTGAGAAGTATATGCCGAACAGGAGGGGTCCTAGGTCTGAGCCCTGGGGAACACCACCCTTGTAACTGGTTTAGAGTCGGACCTAGTTAGAAGACTGGCATTGCCTACAAAAGACACTATGGGGTGAAAAAGCATTTATCTGATATGCAAACGTTTTGTGTAGAGAGGTGCATGCCACCCCTGTCAAATGAATTAGAACTACCTATCATCTCGTGCCAGGATGATATAAATCGCACCCCCTTCAAAGGACAACAACAGCTAAGCCAGTTGTTGAAAACAATATTTTATTTGTATTGCGGTATTATTTTTGGTGATGGTAAGATGCTGCTCAGTGACAGGTTCGTATCAGCTTCAGACAGATATTCCTAAAACTCTATCATGTCTCTCTTCATATAATCTAGGTAGCTACATCTCAAGTCATTTACAACCATGTGTACTATGACTGTGATATGTTTATACTTGTGGTGCAAGTTGAGTGCTTACATAATGTGGCACATCCTGGCACATGATAAGCAACTGACTGTTACCCTGTCCTTGCACATCCGGGTGTGTAATGCATCACAGTGTCTCACTATGGAGTCACTTATGACTAGGATATTAGATTGTGAAAAGATTTGCATTATGGGCTTTTGAACTGGACCAGTGTGACTCTTCGATGTATGTTCCATGGTGGATGCTATCTGTGTTGTGTGATTATGAGGCTGTTGAGGGTTCTTGTTTATTGGATTATTTTTAGGAGGCCTTTGTGGTTTAGGTAGGTTACTTTTAACAGTCTCAGCATTGTGAGGTCTATGTGTTTGGTCTGAGCTATGTCTGCTTTTTGGTGTAGTATTCTATGGTACTGACAACCTCCTTGTTATTTGTCATAGCTTTGTGTGAGAACTTTGCCTCCAAGACATTTTATAACTACATATCTCACACACTGTGTCCACTGGTTTTAGTAGAAGGTAATTGTTAGTAATTGCTACATTGCCTAAGGATGCTCATTTTAACTAACCTGGCTACAGAGATGTTTGGAAAGTGCAATTCCATGGTTCCAGGTACTTGCCAATTTGGGTTGTATAGGGAATTGTGATTATGACATTTGGAGTTGATTTACTGGAGATGTAATCTCTAAATCAAACAATCTAAGTCTATACATGACTAATGTAGACCTATCTGTCTAAAACAAAGTCTGCACATGAAGAGCAATACACCAGCTCTTGATGCCAGAGCCTGTTTGCACAAATACTGACTATTTAAAGTGTAATAGAAATTTTGGGAGTAGGCTGTATAGAGAAAGCTAAGGCATTAAATACCTGCATCTATACAGTACAGTATGTCATGTCACTTGGTGATGGGCAGCTTTGCACTAAATTGCCTTATTTATAACACAGAAATAAGCAAAAATAAAAAAAAGATCAGTAGAGCACACCAATCAATATCAAGACAATGAAATTTAGCTTCACTAGCAAGTAATGCCTACAATTAGCCTGAGAATCTTCTTCTCCCACCAGAAAGAATCAATAAACTAATTTCAATAAAAACTTGCTAATGTAGTCACTCACTAGTTTAAAATAAACATGCCAATTTAGTCACTCACTAGATTAGCCAAGGATGTTAAATAGTGATGATTGTTCTATTGGCTATTACCTGGCTACTATTAGCATTGGTTTTGCCATAGCTATTCTCAGCAAGGAATCAATGTCTCTTTGTTCCTTCTCACACAAGCAGCAAAACTGTAGCAGTAATCCCAAACTAGTTCTTAAGAATCAGATGAGAGGATGTATGGTGATCAGCAGTTTTATCCCATATGTTCTATAAGTTTATTGCACTCTTCTCCTGTTAGATTCCCTCGATAGCAGGTACAGTGGCTCAATGCAAGAGAGCTAAGCTGCACAATGGTCCAATACCAGATCAGTCAGGGAAGTCCCATACACACTGTCCAATCAGAGACAGTCAGGAATCAATGTGTTCATTATCTTTCTCACACCAGGAGCATCACCAGAGCCAGATCATAGACACATATGCCCTAGGCAGGGTAATGTACCACCTCCCTAAAAAGACATACCATTATCCTATTACTTGCCTGCCTCTCCACAGTTACAATAAAGCACTGCTCAAACATGTCAGTTTGCAGGCTGTTTTTTTTTTTCACTTTTACAGTGATCACAGAGATTTAGATTTAATTTTAACCTGTTGTTTTAAAGTTTACAGCAAAAACACTGGCATCCATTTGCTAAATAAAACAAAACTGTCTCACACTGGAAACAGATGTAGAATGAGCAGTAGTAAACTTCTCTTTCCTTGAAACTCATATTTATTGAAAATGCATCTGGTAACCCACTAAACTACAAGACGTGTTGGGAGTCCATCAAATAGCAGATAGTGAAGGGTTCCTATCACATAGTCGAACATTTACAAGTTCAAACCTCATATGTTCGAGACCATAAGTTTGAATTTGTAAAAGTTTGAGCATTTCAATGGAAATCTCCATAAGTGTAGGTTTCCATTTTGTTCAATGGGGTACGATCTCTGAGTTGGTATTTTTAAGTAGCGGGGGGTGTGGGGGTGCAGGGGGGCTTGCCCCCCTGCTTAAAACAGTTTATTTTGTTTTCCGTTGTTTTGTTTTTTTTTTATCCATAGTCAAAGTTTTGTAACTTCGAACATAATGGTTTGAACATTACGTGTTCGAAGTTATAAGACTCCGACTATGTGATATAGACCTGATAGTGAAGCATTAATTAGCATCAATGTGAAGGGTGCAGGAATTCAATAGTCAAATGTGCAATACATTTGCTAACAGCTTGAGATATGCCACTGGATGCAAGTGTTCCTTTTGAGGTGCAGCCCAGGAATATTGTCTGGTGAAGTGATTTGGTCAGTCACACAATAAATGAAGGCTGAAGGAATAAAATCCTGTACTACAGAAGTAGTTCATTAAGGTTGGTGGCTGTTATAATAATGGTTGCAGTGTTTAACTTACAGACACAAGATGCAAGGTTTGATTCTTACATAGGGTAATTGACTAGGCTTAAAATGGCCCAAAAGGGCAGCTAGTGTAGTACTAACTTATGAATGATTAAGAACTCATATCCTTCTTGAGTGTTGCCATCACCACCATTTTGTACATAAGGGCTGGACAAGGTAACTTATTGTAGCCCAACACAAAGCACTGCATACCTGTGTGCCTAGACAAAGACAAGCTAAATTCAAAATGTATTCACAGTTAATATATTAACATTAAACTCATAGAGTTACTGCTGTTTAGTTTATTCACAGCCAAATAATAAACACACTATCAACAGTCAACAAAACAGGGAAACAAAGGATTAGACCCAAAGAACATAGCTCATACAATGATGCTCTTCTTTACTGCAATTGATTGCTTCCTTTATAACTACTGCGGGTTATGGGAATCAAGTATTTACACACACACACACACACACACACACACACACACACACACACACACACACACACACACACACACACACACACACACACACACAGTCCCATAAACTGCAGGCACATGGATGACTGTACCCTTCAGATATCTGCTTGAGAACAACTGAATTAATAGCTTTGCAAATAATGGGCCACAAATGTATCTCAGCTCACAGCTATTGGAAGCAGACAGTGCAACTCACTTCAACACCTCTCTGCTATCTCAAATTTTTAGCCCAAAAATCAGGAACAGATCTTAAGTATTTCTCATATATGATAAGATAGTTGCTAAAATAATAAGATTTATATTAGTAATCATTTTCTGAATGATTCAAAGTCTGAAACCCATGTGCTTGTCATTATTTAATGGCTGTAATGCACAACAATTTGCTAGAAAGCCAAAAACTGTACAAGAAATGGACAAAAATATCACTCAATGTCTTTGCGCAAGAATTCTGGACAAAGCCAAAAGTAATGGGGCTGGAGGACAAAGGAACAAAAAGAGACACATTTTAACTATTCTTTTCTTTTTATCTCTTTGTTAATCAGGTACACTCACTGCACAAAGTGTCCCTTTTTAGAAGTGATGCAGGAGAATTGTTTGAGTGACTTACTCAAAGGCACACAGTAGCAAATGAAGGCGGACAGATTCAAACCCTATATTTTTCCTGAAGTCAACAGTCTGTTAACAGCTCAAAGTCTTAAGTACCAGTCAATTCTAAATAATTTGAAATGCATTTTCTAATCAACAATAACTATGAAATCATAATGACTGGCATTATTGGCTGACTGTAGTCTTCATTGATTTATCAGAAAATGAAGTTAATAAAAGTCTGACAGTGCAGTGGATTAAAGTTCTAGGCTCCCAGCGATCTACTTTGTAGTTAAGGGTACAGGGTTTGATTTTATTCTTCCATTTGCCTCATGTGAGACTCTGATTTAGTCACATAACCAGATAGTGCTCTGCACCTGCAACTATTAAAAAGTAGAACAAAAAAGGATAGGGCATAAATATGAGGGCAACATTTTCTGAATGTGTATACTGAAACACTATTGATTGGTATTATTGACTGGCTGTAGTCCCCAGTGATTTACATGAAAATGTTTCCAAAGGTTGGCTTTATTCCAGCACAGTGGTTTTTTTCAAGAATCATCATCCTGGAGGTGTGTTTTCAGATTTGTTCAATTATAATGGACAGATCAGTCAAGAATTGAATTATAGTAAAAAAATGAGAGGGAACACACACACACACACACACACACACACACACACACACACACACACACACACACACACACACACACACACACACACACACACACACACAAAGAGCAACTCTGACATTTCTGATCAGTGCTAGAAAATATGGAAAGCTATCTCTGCTGCTAGAAAATACTGCATTAATCTCCCTCACGTCAATGTCAGTACTTAAAGAAAAGATTGTGTTGTTCTAGAAAGTCTCACTCACACTTCTCTGATTGGACCTCCAGGAAGTATCACTCATTGGCAAGACTGGAGCTGTCACACAGCTAAGAGAAGCAAGTAGCTAAGAAGAGCAAGTAGCCTTTTTTACTGCCAAAACTAGCCCCATCCCCCAGCCAGCATCAGGCCCTAGGCAGTTGCCTAGTTCATCTTGTGCTGTATCTGACCCTGAACAAAACTGCAGATCTAATCTCAAGCTAACTACTAAGAAACATTTTTTAGACTTTCCAGTGAATATTAGACTCTTGGAAATCTGGAAAATAATGTTTTTGTGCTCCTTCTCTCACAAGAAGCAAAACATAAGCACTAATTCCAAGCTGATTCCTGGGATGTGGTTTGTAGGGTACCAGTAATTTCAAGGCTTGCCCAGATGTTTTTTTTTTACTTTCAACACAATGGATTCATACTCTTCATATTGCAAACTGCACTAAACAGTGGGAAGATATATAAGGGAGTAAATTAAGTTTTACCCGTCTAAGGGGGAGGCCATCCTACTTTAAACTTCTAGTGCCCTGTAGTATGAGCAAATAAGATAAGACTGGGAGTTTCCAAATTCAAATGAAGAAAAAGAGGTGGACCACACATGACTCTTCTTCTTTTGTCCCTAGCTGGTGCCTGGTAGAGGTGGTCAACCCCATAGTCAGTATACTGCTGTGGGTGCTGCTGGATTCCAGACTTCCTTCATGATGCCTTTCCATGCTGTTTGGTCCATGGCAATGTTTCTGGTCTCCTGTAGGTTGAATTGCTGGCTTCTCAGGTCCTCTTCAACCTGTTTAGCCCACATCTTCTTTGGTGCAGATTTGTGAACTCTCCAGTTCGCTGGGTGCCCTCTCCATAATAGTCTGTATGGCAAGCGGCATGTGTCCATCCTGCACATGTGTGCAAATCAATACAGCCTGCTGTTTTGAATCTGTTCACTAATCATTGGCTGCTGATCACATCTAGACTGGATGCTTTTGTTTCTAATGTGGTCAAAAAGTGAGATTCACAAGATTTGTGCAGGTATTGCATTTGGAAAACCACAAGCTTGTTTTGATCTGGCTTGAGGAGGATCCACATTTCCAATCCATAAAGGACAATTGACAAGATCAGTGCCCAGAAAAGGTGAATCTTGGTGGTGATAAAGATTTTTGTCTTCTTCCACAGACATCACTTGAGCAAGGAAAATGATGCAGTGGCTTATTCAATCATGCTATAGACTTCAGCTGTTGATGCCACCTTCTTCTCCTGGACCAGTAAGGGTACTTAGGAACCTCAATGAGCTTAGATGAATCAATTTTGTTGGTAATTAATATATCCGATTATGAGCTGACAGCTACCCAAAAGAGCATTCTACAAAGAGGCTTGAGCTTCATACCCTCAATACGCTCTGACCTGAGTGAGTTAGTGACAGACTTAAGGTGCTTTGGCAGGAACGTTACGTTGAAGTGTCTTTTTGACAATGAAAATACTGGTACAAACTATACATCGTCTGTGTTGAAAAAAACAAGTTCCTTTGTCCCCAGCAATCATCCCACTGTGGAGATGTTCTTACGGTTATGTGAGAATGAGGTGTTTGAACGGAGGTCAAAAGGAAAAAGTAAACACTATTACAATTTAACACAGAATGAGTTTCAGGCATTAAAAGAATTGCAAACAGTGGAAGAAATTATTTTCAGGCCAGCTGACAAAGGAGGAGCTTTAATAGTGATGAATTCAATACAGTATGCCCAGAAAATGCAGGATATGTTAAGCCATAGTGATACATACCACAAAATCGAGAAGTATCAAGTAGACAGATTGATTTCCTCAGTAAAGAATGTCCTGTATGACAAATTAATGACTACAGCAATTGATAAAAATCTATATGACTTTCTTGAAATGGTATATCCAACTATACCTGTTATCAAAGAGTTGCCTAAGATTCATAAGAACAGTGTTGACCCCCCTCTGAGACCGATAGTTTCGGGGAGAGGATGAGCCACTGAGACCATTTCAATCTATGTGGAAACTGAACTCAAGAAGTTGTTGCCTTTCACACATACTGTCTTGAGGGACACTGGTCAGCTGCTGGATAGACTGTATGAAAGAATGGAGCAAGAAAGCTCCATAGACAACCTCATTTTGGTGACGATGGATGTCAACAATTTATTCACTTGCATACCCAACGATATAGGAATAGAAGCAGTAAAGGACTTTGCCTCTCATTTTGAAGTAAACATGGATGTGAATCTAGTATGCAGCTTCCTGAAATTGGTCCTGGAGAGCAATGTGTTCCTCTATGGTAAGAGCTACTATTGGCAGAAATGAGGGGTAGCCATGGGCACCCCCTGTGCAAACAGCTATGCCAATATAGTCCTAGCTGAATGGGAAAGGCAATGGAAAATGGATACGAAAAATGAATGGAAGGAATGCATCATCTTTTACAATAGATTTGTGGATGATGTTATATTCCTATGGAAGGGCAGTATGCAACACCTAAATGATTTTGTCAACTATTTAACAAGTACGACTAGCTTTCTAAGATTCGAAGTGAAAACATCAGCAAATGAGATTGAGTTCTTAGACATGAGAATTTCAGTGAATAAAAGCAAAGGAATTGGCACCACTATATTCAGGAAATCAAACTGGAGGAACCATATGCTATACTACAATAGCATGCACCCGAGACATGTTTTTTCCGAATATTGTTGAAAATCAAGTGACCAGGATATCCAAGCTCTGTACTGACGATGATGATTTTCTGCAGGAACAAAACAAACTATTACAGAATTTTGCTTCAAGAGGCTATAATGAAAAACAATTAGTCATGAGTAAAGGCAAAGTAATGTCCATTCAATACAACAAAGGGCAACCGTACTACTCGAAATGGAAGCAGAGTGATGTGAAGAAAGGTGGGAACAGCAACAGTCTCAGATGCATGATGACCTACAGCACTGACTCCTTTGATGTCCGTGAAACCATCAAGAAATTTTGGCCAGTCTTAACTGCTGACAATAAAATTAAGAGAATTGTAGGGGAAACACCTAAGTTTGGTTATAAAAACAAGAAGAACTTAAAGGATTTATTGTGCAACTATGATGGAATACCTAACAAGTAGAGTACAGAAGGAAGAAATAGGTTAGGAACTTGGAAATGTGGCTTTTGCAAAGCTTGCAGCCACATTAAATGTTCCAACAGTTTTGTTCATCCGGTAACTAACAAATGCTATAAGTACTCTGGTTTTGCTAACTGCAACACCAAGAATGTTATATACGTTGGCACTTTTAATTTGTGCCAAGCCTATTATGTAGGAAAGACCTATAGAAAGTTTAAGGAACGGATACTTCGCCATCTGTTAGACATCAAGAATAAAGTGGTAACCAATGCCCTATATGGACATGTGTATGAAAATCCAGGGCATTCATTTAGCTTTATGGTTATCTCAAATGTGACTACTAACCTTCGTGGAGGAGACATTGTCAACAAAAGTGAAAAGGAAGAAAGCAAATGGATCATGAACCTCAGAACTAATTTATTTCCAGGGCTCAACAGAGTAGTTCCAATTAAACCTATTCTGAAAGAGAGAAGCCTAATTAAGAAATGAAATAGAGGCTTAAGGAAGGCGTGCATCTGATTGCTGTATGTGATTGGTTGAGCAATTAAGGATCTTTATTTAACAGCAGTAAGTCTCGTCTACACACTAGGATCTGAAGAAGGTTTTTTAACTGAAAGCACTTATCCTGTTTGACCTGCAACCTGAATAGCACAATTTGTGCTTTTTATTTCTTCATTTTATTAAAGCCTACATTTTAACAAAATTTCTCAGTGAACTTTTCGTTGTGGTGGAAGCCTTTTTTTCATTTTACTGAGGTGGACAGTGGCTTGTGACCCATCAGTTGTCATCATTTTCATCTTGTTCATGTTTATCCATAGCCATATGATTGGGCAATGCGGGCAATGTCGTAAAGGATGCCTGTGGTCTCAGCATCACTGTTTGCGAAAATGGTGCTGTCATTGGCGAACATCAGGTCAGTCACAGAATGGGCTTCATTGTACTGGACTCTGCTCCTGTCCTCAAATACTCTCCTCATGACGGCATTCATCACTACGTTGACCAGCAGTAGAGAGACCACATTCCCCTTGATGGACCCCAATCTGGATGGCAAGCAGTTCATTCTGAATGTGCACCTGGCTGGATGAACCATTGTATGATGTTTGAATGAGTCTGATGAATTTATTCAGCATGTGCTTGGTCTCCAATGTATTCCACAAGGCAGGTCAGTGGATACAGTCAAATATGGACTTGAAATTGATAAAGACAATAACTGTAGGTTGTCCACACCAGATTGTTTCCTCCATTAGCTGACAGATGGCAAAGATTTGATAGCAGCATCCTCTGTTTGGTCTGAATCCAGCCTGTTCTTCCCTGCTGGTTTGCTCATGGTGTTTCTGCAGTCTGGATTGTATGATCTTCATAAAGACTTTGCCAATGATGGAGAGCAGGCTCATGCTCACATCTTCTGTGTCCCTGCTAGACAGAGGCACAGTAAACTAATCTTAAAAGGGTACCTTCTGTGACCTACTTTACAGAGGCACAGTAGGCTAATCTAATAGGGAGGCGGAAGCCAAATACACTCTGGCTAGGCTTATAAATGCCCTAGGGCAGATAGCCAAGTATCTACCTATGAACCTATGAACCTATGCCATGGTAGTTCTTGCATTCTCTGTTGTCTCCCTTCCTGTGGATGGGTACGATGATGGCCTTTTCCATGTGGATGGTATCTGTTCTGTAATCTATAGCAGGTGGATCAGTGTGTGGAGTCAGTGGAGCAGGATATCACCTCCAGCCTTGACTGCTTCTGCAGTGACCTGATCTACTTATGTTGCCTTGCCATTTCTCAGTGCTCTGATAGCTGATTTACCATCTTTGACTGTTGACTTTGCATCAGTCATTTGGGCCTCAGGGAGATCGATGGGTGGTGGATAGACCATTGGTCCATGAGATTTGTCATGGCTGTAAAGCTCTTGGAAGAATTCCCTCCAAAATTTCAGGCATTCACAAGGTGAGTGCAAGACTGTCCCATCCACTTTTGTGATGATGTTGCCAGTAGGTTTAGTTTTCCACTCAGTCATTTGTTGGTGCTATACAGGGTGCAGTACTTGTGTCTGGATGCCACCTCCTCAAGGCTGGCTGCTATCTGGCTCCAATATACTTCCCTTTATGCTTTCATACTCTGGTGAACTTCTCAGTTGAGCTTCCATTATTGTTGATAGTTTACCAGCTTCAGTGGCTTCCATTGGGCTATGAGATCCAGGCACTCATCAGATATCCATGGCTGCATTCAATGGTGGATGGGTGGGCATAGCGATTTGGTATACTCCATGATGGAGTTTGATATCTGCTTTTCTGCCTCATCCACATCCTCCATTTGGGCCAATGCTGTGAACTGGTTTGACAGTACGATCTGAAATTCCTGTTTTCGGGTGGGGACCATCATTTGCTTCCAGTCCAGCATGGCTGACAGAGGTGACTTGCACTTTTCATGCTGTAAGTAAAGCTGCACCATGGCATGGACAAGGTAATGATCGGAGCCGCAGTCAGGTCCTTGCATAGCATGGATATTCTCCAGCAATGATTGGAAGCATTACTTGATCTGGATGTAGTCTAATATGGTCGCGTCCTTACCAAATGGATTTCACCATTTGAGCTGGTGTTTGTAGGGATGCTGGAAATGGCTATTTACCACAGTGAGATTGTTTGCTGCAGCAAAGGACAGAAGGTGCAGGCCATTATCATTCATTTTCCCATGGCCAAATCTACTCATTGTTTCTTCTCAACCAGACCTGCCCTCGCCGATGTGGGCGTTGAAGTCTCTCGCCAAGATGATCATCTTGGACCGTGGGATTGAAACCAGCATGTATTGGAGCTGGTTGTAGAAGTTATCCTTGGCTGGATCCAGACTTGTCTCAGTTGGTGAGTAGATGGACAGAATTTGGGTCTCGGTGGTACTATTCACAATGAGTGCTGCTAGGCAGTCCAATATTGGTTGGAAAGTGATTTTGCTTTTTGCAGGCCAGCTATCCACCATAAACTTGACACCAGCCTCTCGCTTCTTACCTCCAGAATAGTACAGCATTATATCATTTCATCAGCTGTAGGTGGTTTGACTGTCAATGTTCCAGATCCAGGGAGTTATAACTGACACTGTGGCGATTGAAATTTTGCATTTCATGAGTTCCTTGGCAATGATTTCCTTTTGGCCAATGTAGTGGCTGGTTCAAACATTCCACATGGCGATACGCATTTCCAACTTTGGTGTAATGAATTTCCTTTGGCCTGTAGCCCACTTCTCAGCAGCACCCTGAGTCCCCAGTGCTGGTGTATATTATGCTGGAGCATTATATGGATGCAGGACTTTAAAAAATATCAGCTCCTCTGGATGATGGCCCATGAGTCACTGCATTTAATAGTAGAACACAAACAGGGAGGATGGGTGGAACACTTAGTCTCACAGTAGCTACACGTCCATGACATCTGCAAAGGATTATTACCTTTCCTTTTCTGCTAACCTTAAATAATAAATGCTATACTGCAGCTTCGCCCATGGATCACCTAACCTTAATCTCTTTGCAATCAGAGCAGAAAACAGAAAATAATCATTTCTTAACTTGCCTTAAGCACTTACATTTAAAACTCCAAGATAAAAACCAATACAAAAAGCAACAAATGCAAAGCAATACAATTTTAAGCTAAAACAAATTGCAGTAAATAAGAACAAAATAATAACAACAATGCAAAATTGCAAACTTTAAAAATAGAATTTCAAAATAGTCTTACAACAATAAAAGTCTGTGGGAAAGTTCATGTCTCGTACATTTGCAATACAATACCACAATGAGTGACATGTAGTTAAAAAATGTATCACAAATTAACACTAACTATAGATTGCACTAGGATCCATGGAGCAGAAAAATAGAGCCCTGACTGCAGTCATGGTAAAATGGGCTTGAATAATAGTTCTGGGTACCAAAGGAGGTGGCTAGTTGGAGTAGGAATGAACAACCTGAGGTCAGCTGACCCTCTCAAATTAGGGTCGCTGGTATCAATTGACTGCAAGGAGTGATACCACAGAGTAGTCTGGTGTGGAGCCCATTCACACTGGGCTCCAGAGGCATCAGTCTACCAAGATCATAAAGTTTAGGGAAAAACATGGTATTTGTAAACATACTCACGTGTGACTCTGACATAGCAAGCATTGCTTGGTGCCTACCACCTAGCAGGGGATATGAAAGCAGGACTTAAAAAATATCTGCTGCTCTGGGTGATGACCTACAACTGCTAGGCTTATCCCCACACTATCAGTTTATGGCCAGTTCCAATGATAGAATGAATACAACAGATATGAGGAAAGTGATAAGATAGTACAGAGGTAGAGGAATTGAACAAAAACTATAAAAACGCTTATTTAATACTTCAGGTGACTGTTGTAAATTATGTGTATGCATAAGTACTTTGGTACGTCACCATTTTACTGTCCGTTTGCTGAATGATGTCATGGGTTCATTTTGAAGCATATGTATAAGTAAAGGACAGTAATTTTATCATTTTACTTTTAAAAGCTGCATCTCAGACAGGTAAGTACTGAAAAGGAATGTTTAGGGAAATAATTAATTCAATTTTCAACTGCAGATATGTGCCAACTGTGAGCACTTATGTGTAGTGCAAGACAAAATAAAACAGTGTGCTTGAGAAGATACTTACATGACAGTCTTGGTATCTCAGGTAACATGTCAAGTCAGTAGAATAATTTTGTATTTGTCATTAATGTAAAAATGTATACACTTGAAAGTGAATATCTGAGTCTCACAACCTTCAGCACATATATTGTGTTATATAACTAGTAATTTTAGCACAAATCAGTAAACAAGTACAGATGACAGATCTTGTCATGCTGTGAGATGTTGGCCTTATGTTGACATTGCTTTCAAAACCTAACCATATCTATTGTACTGCACACACACACACACACACACACACACACACACACACACACACACACACACACACACATAAACACACACACACACACTCTAACCCACATCACATGCATGCTCATATATGGAAGCAAAAAATAACTTTATTTACTCACTTATTTAGTTACTACAAGGAATTAACCAGATAAGCGCAATGTACGCTCACAGATGAATTTCAGACAGGACTCCATTAGAAATGCAAATCTTTGGATTAAGCCTCTGTACATCATTACAAAGGATTTAAGCGATTAATATTAACAAAACATAGGGAGGTGTTCAGAAACAGTGACTATTTAGTGAAGTGTTTTGCAAATCATTCCTAGTTTTACAGAAAGGGGTTAATGGAACTAGATATGCATTTATTTTTTTTCACTGAAGAGCAAACACATTTATTTTAGATGCATATCTAGAAACATTCTGTGAAGGAGGCAAAGATTTAAAAAACACCCAATTGTGTTCCAGTTGCAAAGAGCACACTCTTTCTAAACACACTCATAGTCTTATTTTATATTTAAGTATTAACAATAGTTTGTATAAACAGATTAAAAACCCAACATGTGTGAATAACATATTTGAGTTGCTGAAATCCTTACAGTTGGGAACAGGACTGAATTTAACAGGAACATAAGTATGAATTCTTATAATTTTAGTAGTTAATTGGACAACAAGAGTATTTTATTTCGATAATGGTTTGAGATAGGAGATCCCAGGATTCTAATCTGAAATTCTTTGTATATAGTCAGCCCTGCTGGCCAAGTAAAGTTTCTGAGCAGGAGTGATGAATAAGTTTTGGGATTGTACAGAGGTTTAAGTGGAGAGCCCCAAGAGACAAACAAGAGTGAGTTTATTGACTGGAAACAGTGGTTTAAGAATATGAGTTTGAAAACAAGCATGTTATGCAAAGCTTAGCATTTAAAAATGGCAATTTCGATTTGTGAAGTTTCATTAGTTTTTCTTTTTCTTTTTAGCTTTGTGAAAGAAATCATGATAATTGAATATATGTACAAATGACAAGGAAGGGTGGACTCTATATCTGGTGAAATGGAGTCTCCTGCTCAGACTGATGCAGTGAACTCAGCAGACACATTTAAATATGAAAAATTACTGGATATTTTGAAATTCAAGATTTGCTTATCACACTAACACTAAGAAAGAAACAGTAATATCTGAGACGTCAAACTGGCCTGTGCAGTCATCAGTTTACTAAAAAACATCTTTCATTCTATTTGTTTGTTTGTCTGTTTTTATGTTTTGCTTTACCTGAAACAGCAATTGGAACAAGCGGAGATGGACTGTTCTATTAAATGAGATGATAAAAGGGAACAACATCCAGTGACAATGAATTAAGCAGATCTGGAATTATATTCAGCAGGTGCTGATATGTTGAGACCAAAACTGAGGACGTATACAGTGACATTCAGAATTATTAAACTGAAGTCATGGATTAAAAACTTATTCTGGATGTGGGGTGGGATTTACTAAAAAATGGTTCCCATGATAACAGCATCAGGAGTGAGCACATAGGGTTCAGAAAGAAGCCAACTAAGGAACCTAGGAAACAGAAATGAATTTAGTCCTCACATATAGTGACTCAGGAAACTGAGAAAGGATTTAGCAAACAGAAGCATGTTTTATCCATGACTATTTTTTGTTTTTTTTTTTTTTTTGCTGTGAGTTTGTAAATTCTATCATGACTGTATGGTGACTCTTATTATACAACCAGGTACTTTTCCATTAAACCCCTACCACTTTGCACTGCTGTGTTTTGGCAGTGTTTTGTCGCCAGTTGGGATTGCCTTCTTTCCTACAGAACTGACAAAGATGATATAAAAAGAAATACACAAAGAAGGTATTCATCTGTATTAGTACCATGTAGAGTGATACGGTACATTGTGTGTGACCTTGAATCAATAATATTGCATTAATGTCCCAATGAAAGTTGTGTGAATTCGTTCTGTGATGTTACTGGGCAATAAAGCATAATCCTGATACTAGCATTGATTGGATTACGGTGAATACAACTGATGTAGTCTTTGTATTTGTATACAAGCAATCTGATTGTGAACCCAGTGAATTATGTTATTGATGGCTCATGCTAACTCCATTTTTTGACTTTTGACAACTAATTATTTATTCAGTCGATTAGACGTTACATGTTGGTATTATACGTTAAGAGTTGTATGCGGAAGTGTTTATGTAATGCATATGGTGTCTTGGACGCATAGATGTGTTCCTGCAAAGTCAGTTGCACTTAATGAATAATTCACGTTTTGACCACCTGTCATCGTTGCAGATGCATATTCGTAAAAAATAACACCTGACTATGTATTGTAAAGTTATTTTTTGTCACTAGGTGCTTTAAGGAGTCTGTGTTGCCCTCACTTTGGTGGTTTCTATTGCTTATGAGTTTCTTTTATGCGGGTAGAACCAATTTTTTTTACGAAATTAGGCCCTGAGAGAACTTGTATTGGAGATATTGGCATCAGTACAGCTATGTGCCTTGTGCGTTTGGCATTTGAAGTGCTTTACAAGAACTTTACATTTATTGAAGTGTCCCTCTCCACATTAATAAAGTGGAGAATACTGCTAGGAACCAGAAAAATGCCAGTGCATATGTACTGCAATGTTGTCCTGTGATGAAATGGTCGGCGTATGTCTGTGTATTCATTTTTAAGGGTTAAGGATTGTATTTTCTGTTTTGTTTTTTCCTCATTTTGCAGCCCTCAAAAGATGTGTGTGAAGGGGAATCCTTTTGTTCCTGCTGTGGAGTTTAAAATAATTGTTATGGGCCTGTACATGCTTTGACATTAAGTGAGTGAGTGCAAATATTTGCCTATGATTTCTTTAATGGTGGGGTAGAATTGCGTATTACTATCACTAGGCCAATAACTGATTTCTGTACGGAGATAATTTACCTTCCAGGTTATAAACACAATACTGCCAAAACACAGCAGCGTGAAGTGGTAGGGGTTTAACGGAAAAGTACCTACAACCAAGTTATTTAGAAAAGATATGTTTTATCTTTAGTAAGTAAATCTGTTGTATATGGTCCTCTAGTTACTTATATATGCCCAACTTGTCACAACTTCAGGATGGACTTTATCATGGGTCGTGGGGGTGAGGGTTCTGCTCTGCTTGCAACAGCTGCACAACAAAATGAGTTTGGATAGATCAGAGTCTAATGATGATCCATAAATAAACACTTGACAAGAGAGACATAGACAAATAGATAGATATATAGATAGATAGAAAGAATAACTAGATTAGATAGACAGATTGATATATAGAAAAATGATAGATAGCTAGATAGAGAGATAGATGATAGACAGATAACATAGAGATAATAATATAGTGTGAAACTTTCAGTACTAGGTACTTGAACTGGTTGCATTGTGGAAAAATCATTCACAAAATATGTGCATTCTGATTTATGTTGTTTCTCAAGCTAAAAATAAGCATAGTTTATTTTGTTCAGGTAAATAAATCTGTTTTTGAAATTTGTAAAGTTGACTTTCAGACTGATATTGTAATGTTTGCTCAACATAGTTACTATAATATGTGCGCACATGCGCACACACACACACACACACACACACACACGCATAAATATATATATATATATATATATATGTGTGTGTGTGTGTGTGTGTGTGTATGTGTGTGTGTGTATATACACAGACACACACACACACACACACACATATATAAAAAAAAAAAAATATATATATATATATATATATATATATATATATATATATACATACACAAATATATCTATATATCTATATATATATATATATATATATATATATATATATATATATATATATATATATATATATATATGGGGTCCACTTCACATGATCGACCTTTCACAAAGTCGACTGTCATATGGCCGAGACCATATGATCAACTTTCGAAAAACCAACCTTAGGGAACTGCTATCTCCCTACAGTGCGGAATGGGAAAATTTCCATCTTCCGCTCTGTAGTGCGATCTCGGAGTTGGTATATTTAAGTTACGGGGGGTGTGGGGGTGGAGCCCCCCCATGGAGGGTGCAGGGGGGCTTGCAATTTTAAGGTAAGTGTTTGTTGTGTTTTTTGTGTTTATTTTACATGGTCGGCTTTCTAAAAGTCGATCATATGGTCTCGGCCATATGAAAGTCGACCATGTAATGTAGACCCATATATATATATATATATATATATATATATATAGATATATATATATATATATATATATATATATATATGGGTCTACTTTGAATGATCGAAATTTCAAAACTTAGAATCTCGTATGGTCAGGCCATATTGAAACTTCGAACATTCCAAAAAAAAAACAAAAGCAAATTAAGACAAATTTAAGCAGGGGTACAAGCCCCTGTGCATTCCCCACACACCCCGCTATTAAAATATACCAACTGCAAGATCACACTACAGCGAGGAAAAGGGAATATTCCCGTTCCGCACTGTATGGAAATCTCCGTTTAAGTTTTTGAAGTCTTAAAACTTTGATCATCTGGTTTCAGCCATATGAAGTTCAAAGTTCTGAAACTTCAGTCACTTAAATAGAAACTATATATATATATATATATATATATATATATATATATATGTGTGTGTGTGTGTGTGTGTGTGTGTGTGTGTATGGGTCTAGGACTATTGAACAAAAGTTCAATAGTTCGAAACCACATCTACCGAACACACTTTAGCGAAAGTGCTTTTTACTGAAAAAGCACTTTCGCTAAAGTCCGTCAAAAAAGTAAAAAAAATAAAAAAACAAAAAACACAAAACTAATGTTTACGCAGGGGTCAAGCCCCCCTGCACCCCTCCATGTGGGGGGGGCTGTGCCCCCCACACCCCCCTACTTTTATATTCTCACTCCGAGATCGCACTACAGTGGGGAAAAGGAAATATTCCCTTATCCCCACTGTACTACGATCTCAGCAACAGCCATTACCCCACGATTTCCCTTACTTTTCAGCATACTTCCATGAAAGTGCTTTTTCGGTGAAAAGCACTTTCACGAAAGTATGCCCGGCTGTTTCAGTTTTGGTGAAACGGCCATTCGGAGAACAATACGAGACCCATATATATATATATATATATATATATATATATATATATATATATATACACACACACACACACACACACACACACACACACACATACATAGATATATATATATATATATATATATATATAGAGAGAGTGAGAGAGAGAGAGATCATAGGATCATAGGAGGTTAATAGGCTATTGGCCCTAAGGTCTCTAAAAGCCTAGCCATGTTGTACCCTTGTACCCTTAAGACCAAAATAGATAGTCTAGGTTTGCATGCAAATCTAAGATTAGCACTGGTTGCCCCAGTCTAAGAGGGACATATGTGATACCCCCTGTGTAAATTTATGGATTCCCATCCAAATGTCCAGGGTATGCTTAAATACAGTCATTGAGGAGCTCTGTTTTACATGAATTGGGAGTTTGTTCCAGAGGAGTGGCCACCTCTGGGAGACATATATGTCTCTCCAACACGTCCTGTTAATATCACAGGCTAGGTTAAGATCCCTAGAGTGAGTGAAAGTTGTCCCACTGGATTTGAGGATGTGCAGCAGCTTCATCAAGATATGTTCTGAGACTGCTGTGTAGGCCAAGCACACGTCGCCTCTAAACAGTCTATACGATACTGAGTAAAGTGATAGGGCTTTCAGTCTGTCTGTGCAAGTCATGTGTTGTAGACCCTGAATTTTCTTGGTGAGAAACCTCTGAGGAGTCTCCAGATGCTGTAGATGTCTGGTGAGTTATTTACAGAAGGCAACATTGTACTCTATTATTGGTCTGATGAGAGCTGAGTACAGGGGAGTTATAACCTCCTTAGCTCTGGATGCTATACCCTTGCTTATGAGGTGTGCAGTGTAGGAGGCCTTTCTTACTACTGTGGATACCTGATGATCAAAATTAACTAAATGTACTACGGTACCTCCAATAAGCGACAGTCCGGTTAGACACCACGTTCTCTAATCCACTATTTAATCCACATAACACCAGACAAACATAATCCAAGCAACAAAAGCTCGAATGTAACGATACAGATGCAAGAATCAAACACCCAGGGAACACATAAGTGTACAGCAACAAAAAAGCAGTTAAGCGCTTTCAACCATTCGTCAACTGGTCTTCATCAGAACTCAAATTTAAGGCTACTATTAACTTGCATTCCTAAGTCTGTCACCACTGAGTTTGAACTTGTGGGGTATTATTAATGTTGTATTCTGTAGGGGTATCTTCTTTGCTGAAGGGGGTGATCATTCTTTTTTTTTGTGTGTTTAATTTAAATCTGTGGCTTTGATACCAATTATTTGTCTGTGTAAGCTTATTTTGTAGTATGCTGACATCTTTGGGAAAATTGATGATTGCACCCAGTTTGCAGTCATCAGCAAACTTGGTAAACCATAGACCATCTGTTTTCACCTGGACTTCTGAAAAATAGATACCAAACAGTAGGAAGCCTAGGTCAGATCCTTGTGGAATACCACTGGTAACAGGTTGGCTAGTAAAGGTGGCATTCCCAGTTTTGACTGTATGTGTTCTGTTTGTGATCCAGTTAGCAACCCATTTAGTGACGTAAGGGTTAATTCCCAGCTGGGTGAGTTTATCAATGATGCCTGAGTCAGAGATTGTGTCAATGGCCTTGGCTAGGTCGAGAAAGGCAGTATGAACTGTTTTGCCTTCATCCAGGGCATTGGTGACATTCTTGAAGAAGTCCACCAGGTTTAGCAAGCAAGATCTGCCCTGAAGCCAAACTGTGTCAGGTCAAGAGGTTGAGGTCACCCATATCCTTGTTGATAAGGCACATGGCAATTCTCTCCATGGCCTTGCAGATAAGGCTGGTTAGGCTTATGGCTCTATAGTTCTCGGGGTTGGTTGAGGGATCTCCTTTGTGCAAGGGGATTACAGTTGCTGTTTTCCAAGTAGCTGGGACAAAGCCAGTGCTTAGACTGAGATTAAAGAGCGTCCCCAACTGTTCTGCTAACTCCTATTTTAAACCATTTAATAAGCAGCCTGGGATGTTGTCTGGTCCCATAGCGGCTGTGTTTTTGGCCTTGAAGAGTGTGGTAATGACCTGCTCTCTGGAGATACTAAGTAAAGAACTGGCGACAAGTATGTTATGAGGTATGATTGGTGTGGACAGGGGGGGGGGGGATGGGGTAGTTTTTCCCCAAACCTCTCCTCTAGCAGGTTCCTGATGTCCTCAGATTCAGTATAAGTGGTACCATCCACATCTAGTTCAGCACAAAGCTGGGCCTTCCCTTTTAGGTTTCGGGCATAGCTAAAGAATGCTTTGTGATTTATGTTAGCTAGGGTTGCTAACTTATTTTCATAATTAGCTTTAGAGGACTTTACAAGATGTCTAATCTGCTTGTTTATGCTTTGGAGGGAGTCCTTCCTTTGCTGGGACCATTCCCTCTTGTTTTTTGACAGCAGTTTCTTTATCTTATTGTATAACCTATTTTTGCTGGATGTCCACCAGAGTGGCTTATTTTTTTGTGAAGATTTTCTTTCTGGTATGGCTGAGTCTATACATTTATATATGTGTTTATACAGGACATTTTGTACATCTCAGTATAGGAGTCATTGCTGTCAGTGAAACTATTAATGCCATCCCTCAGTAGGCTATAGTTTGCTTTGGAGAAATGTTTTAACCTTTTTGCTCCTGAGGGTGGGTCAGGTATGATCATTACTTCGAACAAAACTGATTTATGAGTGAACTTTACCAGGGAGGGCCCTACACATTGGGTGGTGCAGCGATCCTAAATGTTGGCGAGCACTGTGTCAAGGATGTTAGAGCCCCTTGTGGAGGTACTGACCTTTCCAGAGAATTTGTGTTAACAAAGTCCAGGAACCTTTGGGTGAGTGCATTTGTGCTCATTTATGTTACCCAATTGATGGAAGGATAGTTAAAGTTACCCATGACTAGGGTATTTGGCTGTACTGAGAGTGACTCAAGTAGGTCCAGGTTGGCTAGGTGGTTTTCATGGTTCATGGTGGGGGACCTATAGCTAACAATGACATGGAGTGGGGGGGGTGATCTTTCCTACAGTCAGGTATACTTGGAGTAACTCTAGGGAGCCGTACTGTTTAACCAGTCTAGAGGTGTATTTATCTTTAATGAAGATGGATACTCCTCCTCCCTTGGTTTTTCATGTTTGTTATGTGGTCTGAGCATGTGGAAGGCATTATAGCCCTGCATGGCCAAGGTACTCTCTGATGCCTTGAACAATGTCTCTGTGACTGCACAGAAATCAGCACCTTCCAGGATGAGAGAGAAGTGCTTCAAGTGAGTGCAGTTTCTGATTTAGAATCCTAGCATTAAGCAGCATAACCCTGAGTTTGTTTCTGGAGGATATTTTTTACATCTGGAATTTTGTTCTTATGACATTGCCTAAAAAAGGTACTATGGGGGAGGCAAGTACCTTTGCCAGCAACCGAAATCCTAGAGGCGACAAGTGAAGACCATCTCTGGCAAAGCAGTGTGGTCTGTCAACCATATCATCCCAGGCTGTCAGACACTGTATGCCTCTGGACTGACACCAGAAGCTAAACCAATTATTGAAGTCAATCATTTTTGTTGATATTGTGGCATCATCCTGGGTGAGGGAAGAATGCTGCTTAGGGCTAGGCACACACCTGCCTGGGACACATAATCTGAAAGCTCCATCATGTGTTTTTTCATATAGTCCAGTGAAGTATATATACATAATATGCATATGTGTGTGCATTTGTGTATACCATACATATATGTACAGTATATACAAATACACACACATACGCATATTGTGTGTATTTGTATATACAACTAAACACACATACACATATTGTGTATGTATTTGTATATACTGTATGTGGGTATATTTGTATATACTGTACATATATGTATAGATATAGTTATAGATATAGGCATATCTATTAGAAAATCTTTCCCTGTTTTAATTTTTTTCTCTCCTTATGACTTATGACCAGCAACTTTAACTGTCCTTCAGTATTTTTACCCATGAGGCCCTGCCATAGATGGGAAGCCCTTTAAAGCAGGAAAACATAAGACAGTTGTGTAAAAAGCTGGGGGAAAAAACAAGCATTACTATTTGTTTCTGGATACCCAAGAGTCATAAGATATTTGCAGCTGATGATATGTTGATAAGTGGCTAGCAGTATTCCAACCAGGTTAATAAAAGTAAGCTTTGCAATGAGTAAAGTAGGTGGATAGGAAGTATATGATAATATATGAAAATTTTGTTGTTGTTCAGTTTAGAATTTCTTTATTTACCTTGAAGAGAAAGCATAGACTTATTACCCTGGTTTGCTCTGTGGCATTTGAAGGGGGTGATGGACGTACCTGTGTTAGTGGGATGATGCTTTAGCAATGGGAGTTTACATAGTTGTTTTATTTTACTAAATATAGTTGAAATATCAAAACACTGGTATGTCTTTTGTCTTAAATTAGCACCAAATGACAGCAGGATAAAATTGGTATGCAGTGCTTTGTTAATTTCAGTGGCACATGTGCTGGTCTGAAGAAAGAATGACATCTGTCTAGAGCACTGCAGAAACTTAGGGGGGTTATATAGAAAGCTCAGCTGAGTGACACTTGCCTTAAAAGTACATAAGAGAGAGAGTGTGTCGTAACATTTGGGTTTAGCTTACCTTTTGTCAGACTCTTTGTTAACAATAACCATGTACTTAGGGTGAGGCTTCTAAAGGTGACATAATTGGCTGAAAAGGGGCTGTCATCCAGCCCACCTACCCAGTTAACAATGATCATAAATAAATAAATGAATATGTGTCATCCTAGAAGTGCAAACAGCAAATGTCACCTTATTCTCTTCTGTTCTTCAGAGGTATGGAGATGCAATATTTATTTATTTATTTATTTATTTATTTATGTACTTATATTTGTATACTGGGAAAGTCTGACTGGACCAAATGTACTAGTTTTCAGGGGAGAAAAGCTCAAGCTAAATCAAATTACACACAAACAAAAAGAATTTATTAGAACATTAACATAAGTTACATTGCAGACTACATTAGTTTTAGAAATGAAATAAGTCATAGATATGTATTAGGAGCAAGTCAGATATAACCATGCTAATACAAACAATTAATCAGAATGAGTTTGTAATGATGTATAGGAGGGTGGAGGGAAGAAACAAATGGATAAGTATTAGAAGATGTTCATAGGTTCATAGGTTGGTACTAGGCTATCGGCCTTATGGCCTATACAAGCCTAGCAATAACAATTCCTTGGCTATTTCTTCCCACAATATTTACTTCCCTGGACCCCTGTCTAGCAGGGCGACTGACATGATGCCCGGGGTGAATTTTCTATCTCCCATCCATACATCAAGGTTCCTTTTGAAGAGGGCCAAAGAGGTGCAATGCTTGACATGTATGGGCAGTCTATTCCAAAGTCTGGGGAGTCTCTGGGTCAGAAATCTATCCCTTCAGCATGTTTTGTTCATTGTGATGACAAGGTTTAGATCCCTGGGGCAAGTGGCTCGGAGGGATTGGAATTTCTTTAAGTGTAGCATGTCCAACAGCTCTGGGTTTGACATGGCCTTGTATGTTAAGCAGAGATCACCTCTGAGTAGATGATATGTGACAGAGTATAGCTGGAGTTTTTTAGACTGTCAGCATAGGGCATCTGCTTTAGGTCTGTGATTCTTTTAGTGAGGTATTTCTGCAGCCTTTCCAGTTGTTGCAGATGTCTTGAGAGGTACATACCAAACGGGGTGTTGTATTCTATAATGGGTCTAATGATGGATGAGTACAGTGGGACAATGACCTCCTTTTTTCTGGATGAAAAGCCCTTAGTGATGAGGTGTGCCACATAGAAGGATTTCCTGACTGTTGTGGCGATGTGGTTATCGAAGGTGAGACCACTGTCCACCTGTGTCCCTAGGTCTCTTATCACACTTTCGGTGTTTAGTGTACTGCCACCTATGTGATAATTCATGGGTACATGTTTTTTCCCAAAGGGGATAACTATACTTTTCTTGGCATTGAGCTTGAGCCCATGGCTCTGGCACTAAGCATCTGTTTCTGTAAGGCCCTTTTGTAGAATATCCACATCATTTGGGGATTCAATAATGGCTCCCAGTTTGCAGTCATCTGCAAACTTTGTTAGCCAAAGTCCCTTAGTGATGGCCTGTACTTCAGAGAAGTAGATGCCAGACAAGAGCGGTACCAGGACCGAACCCTAAGGTACTCCACTTGTCACTTGTCTGGAGCTAGATTTGGAGTTGGCTACTTTTACAGTGTGGGTTCTGCCAGTAAGCCAATTGGCAACCCATCAAGTGTCATAGGGATTTATGCCCAGCTTAGTAAGTTTATCTATGGTTCCAGAGTGGGGGATGGTGTTGAAGGCCTTGGCAAGGTCCAGATAGGCTGTGTGGACTGCCTTACCCTCGTCCACAACTCTGGAGACTGATTCAAAGAAGTCAATCAGGTTCAGGAGACAAGATCGGCCCTTCATGAACCCATACTGGGTGTGGTCCAGTGTTTAAAGGTTGCCAATGTCTTTGTTTATAAGTTCTATGACAATACGTTCCATGCCTTGCAGATCAGGCTCGTCAGACTGATGGGGCGGTAGTTCCCAGGATCCAAAGTGGAGCCCCCCCTTGTGGAGTGGGATAACTGTAGCTGTGCATCACTCAGTGGGCATGAAGCCTGAGGTGAGGCTATGATTAAACATGACACTTAGGTGAGGTGCCAGTTCATTTTGCAGTTCATGTAGTACACAGCCCGGGATGTCGTCTGCTCCCATGGATGCTGTATTCTTAGCTTTGCAGAGTGCGGTTTTTATCTGTGTGGCCATTATTACTGGAATTTGGCAATCTTTCGGTTTTGAGATGGGCCCTTTAGGGGATGAGAGGGGGTGAAGTTGGCACTGAATAGATCTGTCAGGATATTGGCAATATCCTTGGGATCAGTATATTTAATGCCATTTTGCTGTAGCTCAGAGCAGATCTGAGCATTGCCATTTAGATTCTTGACATAGCTATAGAATGCCTTGTGGTTGTCTTTGGAATCTTTGGCAATTTTATTTTCATAACTAGCTTTGAAGGATTTTATGAGGGATCTCAGCTTCTTACTGAGGCTGGTAAGGGAGTATGTTGCATCCTGGGATTTTCCTCTTTTCTGCAACAGTTTCTTCATTTTATTGTAAAGTTTGTTTATGGCAGGGGGACCACCAGATTGATTTCCTTTTTTGGAGGAGAGCATCTTAGTTCTATTTGGGATGGCACGATTCATGCACAAGTGGATGTGCTCATACAGTACTTTAGTGTAGGATTCAGCAGTCGAACTTTCAGTCCCCTCTGCATGGGTGTCATGAAGTTTGTCACTTCTGACTTGAGTAGCATGAAGTTGGCTTTGGAGAAGTTTTTTACAGAAGTTTCCTTACTGGGGGTGGGGGAGGGATGTGGATGTCAAGGGTGATTATCTTATGGTCAGACCTGACCAATGAGGGGGTGACCATAGGTGTGGAGCATCGATTTCCCATGTTGGTAATGACCAGGTCTAGGATATTGGAGCCCCTGGTGGGACTATGGATTAATTGATCCAGGGCATTGGAATTTATGAATTCCAAGAACCGTTGGGCAAAGGTGTTGGTACACGAGTAGTTTTCCCAGTTAATGTCAGAGTAGTTGAAATCACCCAGTATTATGGTGTTTGGTTGTATCTTAATATTTTCCAGTATGTTTAGAAAGGTTCATAGGTTCATAGGTTCATACTAGGCTATCTGCCCTAGGGCATTTATAAGCCTAGCCAGAATGTGTTTGGCTTTCGCCACCCATTTTAAATTTATTTTGCTATGCCCTTTTTCGAGGTTAGTATACTGTGCCTCTGTCTAACAGTGACACAGAAGTGATACCCGGGGTAAACCTACGATCTCCCATCCACTCATCAAGATTCCTCTTGAAGAGAGTCAAAGAGGGACTCTGCCTAACCTGGACTGGGATTTTATTCCAGAGTGAAGGGAGTCTCTGGGTTATGAATCTGTCCCTCCAGCATGTCCTATTTATTTCAGTGCTGAGGTTCATGTCTCTCGAGCGTGTAGCTCGATGGGATTTGGATTTTCTGAGGTGCAGCATGTCCATTAATTCCGGGTTGGACATGGCTTTATACGTCAGGCACAGATCGCCTCTGAACAGGCGGTATGCCACTGAGTAGAGCTGGAGTTTCTTTAACCGGGCAGCATATGGCATCTGTTTGAGCCCTTTGATCCTCTTGGTGAAGTACTTTTGGGGTCTTTCCAGTTGCTGCAGGTGTCTGGTAAGGTACATCCCAAAAGGGGCATTGTACTCAATTATGGGCCTGATGAGGGATGAGTAAAGAGGCACGATGACCTCCCCTGATCTAGATGTGAATCCCTTCATGATTAGGTGGGCTATATAAAATGTTTTTCTAACCACTTTGGCCACGTGGTTGTCAAATGAGAGATTGCTATCAACTTGGGTCCCCAGGTCCCTAATTACTTCTTCTGTACTTAATGGATTACCACCTATGTGGTAATTTGTGGCACTTAATTTTTGCCAAAGGGGATGACTATACACTTTTTGGCATTTAGCTTGAGGCCATGGCTCTGGCATCAGTTGTCTGTTTCTATGAGGCCGTTTTGGAGGATGCTTGTGTCGGCTGGAGAGTCGATTATGGCACCCAGTTTGCAGTCATCTGCGAACTTGGTCAGCCACAGTCCTTCCGTGTTGGCCTGTACCTCCGAGAAATATATACCGAACAAGAGAGGTCCCAGGACTGAGCCTTGTGGGACACCACTTGTAAATGGTTTGGAGTCTGACATGGCTCCAGCAATTCTAACCATGTGGGTTCTGTCCTTGAGCCAGTTTGCAATACATCTAGTGACATAGGGGTTTATATTTAAGCTGGTGAGCTTATCTATAATGCCTGAGTGGGGTATTGTATCGAAGGCTTTTGCGAGGTCCAGGTAGGCTGTGTGGACCACCTTCCCCTCGTCAATGGCCTTGGTGACTGTTTCAAAGAAATCAACCAGGTTTAAGAGGCAGGATCTGCCCTTAACAAAGCCGAACTGGGTAGGATCCAGTGTCTGTAGGTCCCCAATATCTTTATTTATGAGGTCCATGATGATCCTTTCCATAGCTTTGCAGACCAAGCTAGTCAGGCTTATGGGGCGATAGTTTCCAGGATACATTGAGGCACCACCTTTATGGAGAGGGACCACTGCTGCTGTACGACACTCTTTGGGCACATATCCTGTAGTAAGGCTGAGACTGAACAGTAGTTTTATGTTTAGGTTTAGCTCTTCTTGGAGTTCATGTAGGACGCAGCCCGGGACACCGTCTGGTCCCATTGGTGCTGTGTTTTTTGCTTTGGAGAGGGCAGCTCTTACCTGAGCATCTGAGATGTCAGGGGGGCAGCACTCTGCTGGGATAGATATTTGCCCTTTTGGGGGGGGGGGGGTTGCGCTGAACCTGTCAGCTAGGATGTTGGCAATGTCTGTGGGTTCAGTGTATTTTTTGTCATTTTGGACTAATTCTGGGCATATCTGGGAATTACCACCCAGGTTCCTAACATAACTAAAGAAAGCCTTGTGATTATCCTTAGTGTCCTGTGCAATTTTTCTCTCGATGCTGGCCTTAGACAATTTTATGAGTGCCCGTAGTTTTTTGCTAATACTGATCAGTGATGCCTTCCCTTTTTGGGATTTTGCTCTATCATTTAGTAGCTTCCTCCTTCTATTGTATAGTTTGTTTATGGCTGTGGTCCACCAGACAGGACGTCTGCCTTTGGAGGATTGGGTCTTGGTTTTATTTGGGATCGCATGATCCATGCATTCCTGAAGGTGTTCATAGAATGCCTTTATAAAGGATTCTGTGGTCTGGGCCGTATTTTCCACAGGCCCGGGGGCTTTGAAGGATTCCACCTCGGTTTTGAGGAGTGTGAAATTTGCTTTAGAGAAGTTTTTCACTGTGGTTTTCTGGGCAGGGGTGGGGTTGGGATGTGAATATCCAGTGAGATTAGTTTATGGTCTGATCTTACCAGTGAGGGATACACTTCTGGTCTGGAGCATAGAGTCCCCATGTTGGTGATGATCAGGTCCAGTATGTTTTCCCCTCTTGTGGGAGTGGTAACAAGTTGTTCCATAGCATTTGAGTTTATAAATTCTAGGAACCTTTGGGCTAGGGTGTTGGAGCTAGAGTAATGCTCCCAGTCTATGTTTGGGTAGTTGAAGTCGCCCAATATAATGGTGTTTGGAGAGACCTTCATATTTTCCAGTGTTCTCAGGAAGGCCGAGTGTGGTTCCTGGGTTTGGGAGGGTGGTCTGTAGCAGGCTATAAACTGGAAGGCAGTTTTACCCACTGTTAGTTGCACATGGATAGTCTCTGATGCTTCGTGCTTTGCCACCAACCTGGAGGTGTGGGTATCTTTGATGAATATCGATACTCCCCTCCTTTTGTGGTTCGGTCCAAGTTTTGGGGCCAAAAGCATGGTATGAGGTATAACCTGGTAGTGCTGGGGTGCTCTCCGGAGCCCTGAACCAGGTTTCTGTTACTGCACAGATATCAATGTTCTCCATGCTAAGGAGAGTTTCGAGTGCGTGCATCTTGAGGTTTAGACTTCTGGCGTTGAGTAGCATTACTCTTAGTTTCTTATCCCTTGTGATACCTATGGAGGTGGGTTTGTTTTTTGAGCCTTGCCTAAAAAAGGCACTATGGGGGTAGCAAGAGCCTTTGCCAATATCCAAAAGCCCAGGGGTGACAGGTGCAAGCTGTCCCTAGCGAAGCATCGTGGCTTGTCGAGCATATCATCCCAAGCTTACAGGCATTGGATCCCCTTTGAATGACACCAGTACTTAAGCCAATTATTGAACTTGTGTAGTGAGAATCTTGGGGAATGGTGGGGGATCTGTAGCAAGCTACAATTTGAATTGCAGTCTTGCCTAGTGTTAGTTGCACCTGGAGAATTTCAGATGCGTTACGTTGTGCAATTAGCCTGGTGGTGTGAATATGCTTGGTGAATATAGGCACTCCTCCACCTTTAGTGTTTCGTTCCTGGTTTGGTGGCCGAAAAGTGTGGTAAGAGTTGTAGCCTGGTATTGCAGGGGTGCTCTCTGGAGCCTTGAACCAGGTCTCAGTTACTGCACAGATATCGATGTTCTCCATTTTTTTGAGTGCCTCGAGAGAGTGCATTTTGAGGTTTAGACTTCTAGCATTGAGTAGCATTACCTTCAGATTTTGAATGCTTGTACCTGTTACGGTGGTGGTTTTGTCATTTGAACTTTGCCTAAAAAAGGCACTATGGGGTGGCAAGAGCCTTAGCCAGTAACCTGAATCCCAGGGGCGATATGTGCAGACCATCTCTGGCAAAGCATTGTGGTCTGTCAATCATGTCATCCCAGGCAGACAGATACTGGATTCCCCTTTGAATTAAACCAGAAGCTTAGCTAATTGTTGAAGTCAGTTATTTTGTCCTTATACTGTGGTATCATTCTGGGCAAAAGCAGGATGCTACTCAGGGCTAGGGTCATACCTGCCTGGGCCACATGATATGAGAGCTCTTCTATGTCTCTTTTCATGTAGTCCAGGGAGGTATGTCTCAAGTCATTCTCTCTAACATGGACAATAACAGAGTCATATTTGTACTTGTTGCGGAGTGACTTGAGTGCATGCGTTATGTGGCGGATTCTGGCACCCAACAGGCAGCTGACTGTAATTTTCTCCTTGTTCAGCCTGGTGAGTGAGACATAAGTGTGCCTGACTATAGAGTCAACTATGACTAAAGTGTTAGGTACGTTGTCTTGCCTTAGCGGCTGTTGTTGGGTGGCACACTGGTGTTGTGAGCTATGTGACACTTTGGTTGTGACTGGTGCTTGTTTGCGTTTCCGCTTCAGAGGTCCTCATTGCTTGGGCAGGTTACTGTTAAGGGCCTCCACATATGAGGGTTTAGTGTTGCTATGTGAGGGTGTTGGTGGTGTGGGTTTAGAAGGGCTATGTGTTGCTTGAGGTGTAGTGCGGGTGTTAACTTTCTCCTTTTGACTGTCTAGCACAGTCTTGAGTGGAGAGAGCTTTGCTTCCAGTTTGGCTATGTAAGTGCATCTCTTGCAGGTTGTAGTGTTGGGTGGTAGGAGGAGATGGTTGTTTGTGTACATGAGGCAATTGTTGCATTGCCCCAATATGCCCAGATTCACCAGATGGACAGGAGAAATTACCAGAAGCTGACCCTTGGACATGCCTGGTTTGGTGCTTTTTTTGGTAAAGTACAAGAGTTGTTTTCCCTTACCTTAGCAAGGTACTTTGCAATTATAGGCTGTTTAGTGCCTACAGTTAATTTCTCCTTATTAACAAGGAGAGGTGAGTGCTGGTATCAGTTTAAGGCTTCCTAGTGCTTTCCAGCAGGTCTTAGAGGAAGAGCTAGTCACAGGGATGCTTAAAGGTAAGATGAAAAAATGGTTTATCCTAAACACTGCAGTGTGCACTAGAGGAGTTAGATGTGAAAGTGGGTGACTTAAGTTTTACCTGTCTAAAAAGTTAAGTTTTAGTGGAGAGTCACTATTTTTTAAAACAGCAAGATAGATTGAAAGGGGTGGTCATTTTTGTATTCTGGTACTATGGAATACAGTAGGATGGCCAATAAATTTAAATAGTTGAAGGGGAGTGATTTCACAAAATGATAATTTTGCGCTTACTCACACAAGCCAGTAAAAGCAGAGAGGAAATGAGATATATGGTCAAATTAACATAAGGGGCAGGCAACCTGACTCACAAGAGGCAGAGCTGTGGTCTCTTTTCAAGTTTTAATATGCAGTTAAAAGCAGAATACAAGTAAAACACAAGGTAAAGAAAATAAATCTCAGTATTCAAAATAGAAAAAGGCAATAAAGTAATACAAAATACAACAAATAAAAAGCAAACTAGCCTTTCCCTCACAGCAACATGTAGCAGAGTCTGGGTGAGCCTTTCTAGTAAAGCTGTAAAAGATGTATAGTAAACAGATAAGAACATATTAATGGTGAAGAAACTGTGATAAGAGGGCTAAGGGAAGATGGAAATCTTAGTAAGTAATAAATAGGAAGATAAGGGATAAGAAAAAGTGGTTATACAGAAGAAAAGTCGGTAGGAATATATAGACTTGAAAGAGTTCAGCTGAGTAAAGCTGAAAATTGGGTAAGTATTCCTTTAGTGAATGCTTAGTGTTGAGAAGGCTGGTAGGGAAAAAAGTAAGCAGGAAATTATGGACTCGAAGGGGTTCAGCCTGGATTAGTACACGAGAACAGCCAAGTTTTGGATAAGTATTCCTTAAGTCACCCACTTTTACATCTAACTCCTCTAGTGCACACTGCAGTGTTTAGGATAAACCATTTTTTTCATCTTACCTTTAAGCATCCCTGTGACTAGCTCTTCCTCTAAGACCTGCTGGAAAGCACTAGGAAGCCTTAAACTGATACCAGCACTCACCTCTCCTTGTTAATAAGGAGAAATTAATTGTAGATAGACCTGGTGCCTAGTGGTAAGGAATTCCAGCTTTTGGTTACAGAGTAGGAGCCCTAATTCAATATGCAGATGATTCCACTATTATCTGCCCTTCAAATAGCCTCTCTTACTTTTAGTATACAGCACAGGAAGCTTTCACTTATATTAAGACTTGGCTTTGTAACATCCAACTTTTACTTGACCCTAAGAAAACCAAGCTTCTGCTTTTTTACTCCAAAAAACATATGCCCCAGCAATACAGAAAATAAAGTTATCCCTCACACCAAACTATTAGATATGAATATATATATATATATGCATGTGTGTGTGTGTGTGTGTGTGTGTGTGTGTGTGTGTGTGTGTGTGTCTGTGTGTATATATATATATATATATATATATATATATATATTAGTTATTACTCAGTCATTGAATATAATACCCACTTCGGCATGTATCGTACAGACACATGCAACAACTGGAATGCCCATAGAGACACCTTATTAAACGGATACAAGGCCTAAAGAACATGTCATATATGGACCAACCTAGACCCCTGTCATTATACTTGGTATCCTACTGACTGCTAAGAGATGACCTGTGTCTTGCATACAAGGCATCCACCAACCTAATGCTGATGGATTTACTGCATATCAAGCAAGTCAAATGGCATCAGAAGTATTCAATCTGGGGATCTAAACCTCTTCTGCAACATCAACAGAATGTTTTGGAGGGACAGGTATATTTCGCAGAGGATACTGCTGCTGTGGAACAGAGTCCTCATCCAGATGAAACAATGTTCATCCCTGTCCATTTTCAAGTGCAACTTAGATCTATGGATAAGAAACAAAAAATGTGCTCACTGTAATACTAATGAACAGAGAGAGTTCCTAAATGCTTTATTCCATGCATGGGTCCCTTCAAATTATCTACGGTATGATCACAGTTATTCATATTAGGGGTATTATATAATTATCAACCATGGGATGAGCAAGGCCAGTCTATAACCAAATGATTTAGGTTATTTTGAGCACAAAAAAGTAAACTGACTAGGCCTGAAATGGTCTGCAAGGGCAGCGAGCCTAATACTTACATATGAACCTATAAGGAGTGCCTCAACTCTTTAGGAGATGGGGAGACATCTTGCTTTGGAGCTGGTGCAGTAGTGTTTAGGAGCATGGGGTTGGAAATGAATTCTACGATTTTGTTTTCAATAGACTGTAGAGAGGATGAAGTGTTTCAGAGGCTGTGGTTATGATGGGAAACTCGTGCCATAGTTAAGCAAGAAAGACTCCTTTGCCTATCGCACCTCTATCTGGCGTGAAGACAAAGGAGAATAGATCTTTTTCCTGGTATGTTCTATGAGGTTATGGAAGTTAAGTGGCTCATTCTAACATAAGCCTAGGTATTTAAAGGATGTGGTTGTTTCTATTGGGATAACACTGAGATGTGTAATGTTGAGATTTTTATGAATTTGTTTCAGCTTTTGAGACAATACAAGTTCATACTTTTTTCAAGGGGTTTAGGAGTAGTTTATATTTGTTTAGCCAAGATTTAATGGAAAAGGGCCAAAATGAAGCTGCATTTTAATAGATGAATGTGAGGGACTGGATCAAAAGATAATTGTGTTATCTATGTAAAAAGGTATAGGAAGGTTAGGAAAGGGTAGTTTGTCAATAAAAATTAAAAACAACAGTAGGGTGAGTACAGAGCCCTGGGGCACTCCTTTGATAAGGAGTGCTGAAGGTGATAGGAATGAGTCAATTTTGATTCCAAAATTCCTGTTTGTTAAGACATCTTTGAACCAGGTGACATTGATTTGCCTAACTCTGATTTCTTAAAGGAAGTGAAGGAACAGGAGGTGGTCAATAATATCAAAAGCTTTGGTAAGATCCATTAATAGTGTTCCTGAAAGGTTTCCTTTATCCATTATAATAACAATCTCATATGTAAGTGACCATAGAGCTGTCATTGTGCTCCAACCAGCCAGAAGTCTATACTGTATAACAGTGAGGAGGTGGTTCTGCTGTATGTAAGTAGACATTTGGTTGTAAATTAGTGTTTCAGTTATCTTCCCAAGTGTATGAAGGATGGAGATATGGCAGAAGTGGGAAGCATTTTCTGCATGAGGACATTTGGGAAAGGGTTTTAGAAGAGCAGTTTTCCATATGCCTAACAATGTGTTTTGAGTTAATTAGAGGTTATACATTTGAAGAAGAGGTGTGGTAAGGAAGTCTTTGCAGAGTGAGGTGAACTAAGGAAGCATGTTCAGGAACAAAGATGAAATTGCCGGGTAAAGCACTCTGTAATAACAGTCAAAATGAAAAAAAAAGAACAAGAGTGCACCAATGGCTGTGTTAAATCGTAGATGTCACAAAAATCACGAACAGCTGCAGCTGGTTGACCATTTATTGTAAAACACAAAAACAGGATCCAAAAGTAAGCGCTTTCACGTCCAAGAATGACGCTTCATCAGACTTCATGAATCACTGTGATAAAACACACTCTTTATATACAACCTAAGTCATGTGCTAATTACAATTAATTAATTAGAACACTTAATTTGGAATAAGACTCAGGTTAACTCATACATTGCTGAAACTCTTAAGAATACACTTTATTAAAACATATATATTTCTTTAAAAGCTGATGTATCTAAAATCTAACTTATATAAACCTAGGTCAAAAATCTATATCAAAAATATATACATATATCCTATAATATAATTTAAAAACTAGTGTTTTAAGGGTCGTCCTGCCAAACATGGTTTTAATGTGATTTTATCATTTAATCCATGAATGTGTGCTTGCAATCTCACTACCCATTTATTTTCTAATTCCTCTAACTTATTTTTATAATTGCCTAACCTATGTGTCCTTTGTAATTTCTCAAGGACTTTAAATTTAAAAACGTGTCTAAGTCCATTCTCAAGAACATGTTTGGCTAGGGCATTATTAATGTTTTCCTTATGTATGGCATATATATGCTTTCTGATTCGTTCTCTCAGTGTCCTGTTTGTTTTGCCTATATAGAACTTATGGCATTCTTGGCACTGGGCTAAATATACTACATCTGTAGTCCTACAATCTGCATATCCTTGGAACCTGTATGTGTGTTTGGTGATCGGATGTTCAAAAGTTTGGTGAACATCTATAAATTGGCATTGATTACAAGAACGACAAGGGAATGTACCTGTTCTATTAGACTTACAAAAATCTTTCCTATTATTGTCATAGCATAAAATCCTTTTGAGGGATTTCATATTTTTATAAGCTATGCTAGGTTGATCAGTTATTAACTCTCTGATGTTGTCATCATGTGTAAGTAGTCTCCAATTGTTGCTAATAATACTCTTGATATGACTATTTCTATTTGTATAGGAGATGGTAAGCCTAGTTTTAGCTGTTTGCTTCGAACTTGTCTCAATGGACAAGGGTTCTTTGTTGATCCTATGGAAAAATGGAATTCCCTTGTCAGTCCTATGCCTATCATTTTTCATCATAGCTCCCTTTATCTCTCTCATCTTATATCCTCTAGATGTAAAATTATTGGCCAACTTGGCCACATGTTGTCCATATACATCATCCTGAGTAGTTAACCTAGATAATCTCATGGCTTGATTTTCAACAATATTGGAATACACATGACGGGGGTGCATGCTGGTTCGATGTAATAGATTGTTCCTCCAACATGTTTTTCTAAACAATTCTGTATTAATACCCATGTTTTTCTTAGTTAGCTTCACATCAAGAAATTCAATCACTTCTTTAGAATGAGTACTCTCAAACTCTAAGAAACTTGTTGTACCATTGATGTATTGGACAAACTGTTGTAACTGCTGTTCTGTTCCCCTCCACACAACAAAAACATCGTCCACAAAACGACTGTAATATTTAAGGTGTTCCGAGTAGTCTGAGTTCCCCAAAACATATGCTCCCTCCTTTCTTGGACGTGAAAGCGCTTACTTTTGGATCCTGTTTTTGTGTTTTACAATAAATGGTCAACCAGCTGCAGCTGTTCGTGATTTTTGTGACATCTACGATTTAACACAGCCATTGGTGCACTCTTGTTCTTCTTTTTTCATAAGGAAGCATGTTCTTTGCAGCAGGGGGGTGCATCCAGTGGTATGTTTTCTTGTAAGGGGGTCAAGGTCTTTGTGAATAATTTTCTGAAAATAGAAGAGGTGGATAAAATGAGGATGTTGGATGAGTTGGAGGGAGAGGTAGAGGTTGCGATAATAGGGGAGGTGGCTGAATTCCATGAGAAGTCAGAGGTTGAGAGTTGACCTTGAGAAATCTGGATGATGGTAGGTGAAGAGGTAAGATGAGTGGATTTCCAGCCTCCAGGAATATTTATTTCCTACCAGAAGTGTTTGGGTTTGCATAGGAAAGCAAGTTGTTTATAGCTGGAATAGTCAGTTTTGTGCCTGCATATGGCTTGCTTAGTAAGGATACGTAGACAGGTTAATAGCATGATGAACTGGTGAGGGGTTTGGTCTTCATGTAGACCACACATTGTCTCTAAGTTTGAGCAGAGCTTGCATTTCAGTGTTTAGCCAGGGATTTTGATGTATTTGTAAAGGCATTGTGTGAGAAAAAGGAATTTGTTTGTATGTATGCATGTATGTATATATGTATGTATGTATATGTTTCTATATCTATATATCTATATCTATATTTAATCTCTCTCTCTCTTTCTCTCTCTCTCTCTCTATATATATATATATATATATATATATTTGTAAGCATAAGTGCACAGAGTTTTGATAAAGAGTGTTTTCATCGATGGAAGGGTGCCAGTAGAGCTGATTGAAAATAAGCTGTTTGAAAAATGCATCAGGCTGTTTATGTTAATGATTGTGGCGTAGTGTGGAATGTGAAATATAACCTTTCTCCACTGTAGTGTGATCTCAGAGTTAGTGTATTTATTTGTTTGCTTGTTTATTGACATTTGATTACCGGGAAAGTCTGACTGGGTAGAAACCTATTTTTAGTGGAGGCCTGTAGAAAAAAGTTCCAAATTATTTCCAAACATTTTAAGAACAATAATTTTACAATCTTCAAAAATAAAATAAAAACATGCCGTTTAAATAATTATGACACATTAGACATAATATAAAAACATTGGTTAAGAATCTATTCAAGGTATATGACAATCATTTAACATTTAAAGACATTTCAGACAGTTTGTAGAGAAATTAAAGGTAAGTTATTCTGATATAAATAGGAATTGCAATATGAGGGGAGGGAAAAACAGGCTCATGTTATATTTAGAGGGAAAGACAGAGAAGAGAATTTGGTAGCAGTAAGGAAGCGAGTGAAGAAGGTTGAGGAAGGAAGTATAAGGAATGAAAAGGTACTTGTTCACATTTAGGGATATAGTTTATCCTGGTTTTGAGCAAGAACAGAACCAGATTTTAGCTAGGAAGTCTTTCTGAGTGGTTTTGGAAGATGAGAGGGAGGGTATAGACTTGATGGATACAGGTAAGGAGTTTCAGGCATTAGCAACCTTGTAAGAGTACAGACAATGGGCAGCAGATTTACTAGGTTTGTAAACAGACAGGAGTTTTTGGTCACTGGATTGCAGTGACCGACTGGGAACATAGCTGTGTAGAATGTTTTTTAGTGCTGGACAGGTAGATGGATGCTGGATAATTTTATAGATGGTAAGAAACTGTGCTTATGTTATTTGATGTGGCAGTTCTAACCAATTTATGCTTTTCAGTGCTATACAGTGGTGGGTTCTGAAGGTATGTGCTGCATATTTAACAACTTTGTTATATAGCATGTTCAAGTTTTAATTTTTGTGAAGCATTGAGGTTAGTAAGGATGGGAGTGCCATAAAGAAGACTAGGGAGGAGATAAGTAGTGGCAAGGGTAGTTTTAGTTGCATCGGTGAGAAAATGTTTGGTTCTGTAAAGCCTCCCTAGTTTTTCATGAGTTTTTCTTATACAATTTTGTATATGCAGGTCAAATGTAAGATTATCATCCACTATCACTCCTAATAGTTTGCTATGAAAAGTGACTTCAATGGTTGTATCATCAAGAGAGGACTTTAAATTGTTTTTCTATGAGAGAGGGATTTGGGGGAAAAATTAGTAGTTTGGTCTTTTTTGGGGTCGAGCTTAAGGTGTGAGTTACAAAGCTATGTTTCAGTGGCTGTTAAAACTTCCCTTGTAATTTTTGGGAAGTGTACTATATTGTCAGATGTGCAAATGAGAGTAGAATCATCTGCATATTGTATTAGGGTAGCCTGTTGTGTAGATGTATAGACGGTATTGGTGAAAATGTTAAAGAGTAAAGGGGACCAAGGATAAAACATTGTTGCACACCGATGGTGACTAGGACATAAGGAGAGAGCACGGAGTGCCATTTTCTGACTGATACTTGTTGGACAAGTAGCTTTTGAACCACAGAAATGTGGACTGAGAGAGAACAATTGAGGACATTTGAAGTAGAAGTTTGCTGTGACAAACTGTGTTAAAGGCTTTAGACAAGTCTAGAAATAAGGAAGGCACTAGTTTGCCATTATCGCTAGCTTTATTGACAGTATCTATATAGGTTAGAAGGGCAGTGTTAGTACTATGGGAAGGATGGAAATCATGTTGTGTAGGGGATAGGAGTTCGTCCTATAGGAGATAGTCTAGCAATTGGTTTTCAATACATTTTTCGAGTATTTTGGTGAGGGTGATAAGATTGCTACAGGTCTAAAGTTATTAATGTCTGTTGAATTCCTTTCTTTGTGACAGGGAAAATGCGTAACTTTTTCCAGAGAGAGGAAAGTGTATATATTATATATAATTAGCAGGGAATGCAGGGGGGGGCTTACCCCCTGCAAAAAAAAAAAACATTTGTTTTGTTTGTTTTTCTATCCTGTGTATAGCAGTGTTTTTTGTTTACTATGATTTTCAGTCGATGATTTTAGGATTGTCAATTTGAGCTTTTGATGGCTATTTAGCTTTCCATTTGTCTGTCTATCTATCTATCTATCTATCTATCTATCTATCTATCTATCTATCTGTCTGTCTGTCTGTCTGTCTATCTATCTATCTATCTATCTATCTATCTATCTATCTATCTATCTATCTATCTATGTCTATCCATCTATATTGTTATAGATATAGATATAGATATAGATAAAGACAATAGATAGGTATACATTTTCCATAGTTTCTAGGCAGTTTGTGATTGCATAATTTGTCAACAGATGTTTTTACTCTCACAGTTGTCAAGTACACTCATTATCAAATGCAGGATGTAAACTGCATACATCATAGTGGTTGTTGCTTGCTGCATGGTGTTTTCCCTTTGGTTGCAGTTGTCCAATGGGAAACTTGGTGTATATAAGTAGGGGTGCGAGAGCAAAAGCACCCATTTAATATTTCAGTGTTTTTGTATTTGTTTGCACTTTACTTTTGTAAGAGGTATGCTACTGTGGTGTTTTTCTATTACAAATCACAGTAGGAAACTCTGTGTTTACTTTTGTGATCAATTTACATTAGGTTATTTTTGCCAATATTTTGTGTAGCTGGCATTATGGCAGTATGCTGGTAGATGGTACAAAGGAACTTTATCAGGTTGCAAGACAAAGACAACAAGAAAAAGAAAAGATAGACAGAGACCCTTTGTAAGGGATGCCAGCAACAACCTACTCACCAGTCTCCAGGATATAAAAAACAGATAAAAGGAGCATGTTCAGCACCTTCTAAATGAAGAAAACCCAACAAAATCCGTACTGCACTACACATGGAATACAAAGTCAGGAAAGAAACAGGATCACATGGGATCACAGCAGAAATTATCATGATGTTGGGTGAGATAGTAGAGAAATGGCTTCTGAGGGTGCTTATAGCTGCATGGAGAGAAAGGCATATCCCAGATAACTGGAGAATATGCATACTATTGCCAGTGTGTGCAAGAACAAAGGGGACATCCACAGCTGTTGGCAGTACAGAGGTGTCAAATTTCTGTCACACTGTATGAAAGTTCTCAAGAAGGTGATTGATAAATGAATTTGCAGGGAAGTAGAAAGAAATATGGGAGATGAGCAGTTTGAATTCATATCATGATGCAGCACAACTGA
>NC_056732.1:822614197-822656697 GCF_019279795.1 Protopterus annectens
TCCTTGATTAGTTTTTGGATGGTGTCAATGAAGTAGTTATTGAATATCTGGGTGATCTGAAGATGGTTTTTGTTAGGTGCAGGTGAAGGAGTTTGGATGTTACCAGGATTCAGAGGACAGGATACTGATTTCCAGAAAGATTTTGGGTTAGTAATTTGGTAGGAGAGTTTAGAGGAGAATTAGGATTTCTTATCAGTTATGATACGTTTCTTTGCAGCATTTCTACATTTTTTATAATTTAGTTTGTTTTCTATGGTCTTACAGTTTTTCCAAGTTTCCCAAGCTTTATCTCTAGACATAAGGGTTTGTTTCGTATGTTTTGTCAACCAGGGGGCATAGTTTGGTTTTCAGCATTTAATACGAAGAGGTGCTAGGCTGTTTAGTACATTCTGAAAGGTGCTGTTAAAATATTGCACAGCCTCATCTAAGGACAGTGACTTTAATAGGAACCTGTCATGAGTTTGAAGGGTAGTTATAAATGATTTTTGGTTAAAATGGGTCAGATTCCTGATTGATTTATATGTATGAGGTTTGGGGAGGTGTAAATGAGTTCTGTGGATGTAAGCAAGTAGGTGGTCACTTAAGGTGTTAGGGAGGGTACCAATATTGGTGTAGTAGTGGGGTTGGGATATCAGGATCCAATCTAGTATGGCTTTGGCTTGGGTGTTTAATGCCCATGTAGGTTCTGAGATAAGTTGTGTGAAACTATGGAGATTAATTCTGGCTTTAGAAGATTTGGAGGTTAGGTTATGCCAATTGATGTTAGTGTCTCCTGGTATGATGGTTTCTTGGGAGATAGTACGGTTTATCCATTCTAGGAAGTCTTTTAAGTGTGGGATGTTTTGACCAGGGGGACTATAGATGGTGACAATACATAGTTTTTTTGTTAGGGTTTATAAGTAGGGATGTCATTAAGATTTCCAGGGAACTGAAAATGGGGACTGGCACTGGATGTACATTTATTGTTAAGGAGTCTTTATATATTAAGGCTATGCCTCCTCCTTTTTTCTGAACCCTATCTTTGCGAATAATGTTGTAGCCAGGTGGAAGCATTTCAGAGTCTAATATATGTGCTTCCAGCTAGCTTTTAGTTATTGCTATTATGTCAGGAGAGTGGTGACTAAGCCAGGATTGGAATTCTGTAATTTTGTTGCAGAGACTTCAAGCATTGATAGTTATGAAGTATAAATCTCAGGTTTTATGGGTATGGGTAGCTTTGGATAAGTTCTCGGGTCCTGGTTTGGGGTGTACATCTCCACATTGGGGTAGGACTATGAGGAGATGAAGTAGATTATGTGGTTTGTGATTTTTCCATAATGGCACTTGAGGGTAATAAAGTGTTAATTTAAGTTTAGTGGTGGAGAGGGTGGGGTATGGTTTGGCTGAACATAGGGTGTACTTGCTAATAGGGATGGAGAGATGTTTGAGTAACTATAGTGGTTGATTTGTGAGGCAGTGATTTGTGTTGATGATTATGGGGTGGAATATTTAGTGTAGAATGAAGAGGTAGACAGAGAGTACAGAAATAAAAATGAGTAAGAGTGATGATAGGTGTGATTTGTGATACATTATTATATTGAGAGAAAAGTGGATTTGTGTGGAGAAATTGTGAACGAAAGTGTAGCTGTTGGGTGGTATTAAGAGGGAGGGGAGGTGTAGGCAGGATTGTGTGTGGATAGTGACAGAGCAGGGAGGATGTAATTGGTTTGGACAATCTAGTGGATGGAGTTACAGGAACTATAAATCAAGAGGAAGTGGGGGTGTGTGGGAATGGGGGTAGGGTAAGAGAGCAGAGTGAGCACGGAGTGAAGAGGAGAGAGAATGGAGCGGATTGCACCAGTCCTCAGCGGTTGTTACAGTAAAGGAAAATAAAAAAAACAATCACCTCAGGTAAGGAACAGTGAAAAAGGTGCAGTCTGTAAATCTTTAGAGAGGGTAGAATGGTCCAGGTGACACTGGGTAGTAAGGCAAAAAAAAAAAATAAACTGCAGAAAATATGTTTAGGGGAAAAATGCTAAGTGGGTGTAGTTTTAAATGTTATGCCATTTATTTAGCAGTCAGGAGGAAAGGAGGAGAGGTTAATATTAATAACGCTGTAGTGGGTTGTGTGAGGGTAGTAGCAATAATATTAGGACAAAATGGAGATCTGGTCTTCAGAGAAATCCAGTCTCTGATTTAAAAAATATTAAAACAAAAAGGGGGGAGGGGGGCTACTAGGTAGCTATGGCTGGGTTGCACATTGATAGTACAGCTATAAAACACCAACGGAGGACCTTTAGTCTTAAACCCCACCTAAATATCTACAAAAAATGCAATGGAGGGCTAGGCAACTGAGAAAGGGTAGCAGGGTTCCCTAGTAGCATGCTCTCTAGGACAAAAAATATCTAATTACAACCAGTTAAGTATTATGAGAAGGAAATTAGAACATACACAGCTTTTCCTTTTTTTTATACTTGTTTCTCTGACTTTGAAATATCGGAGGTATGTCTGTACAATTACACAGTCGCTAGTTTGAGGTAAAAAACTCACTCTGAGGTTGAGTTTAGTAGCAAGGATTTTAAAGGGGCAAAAAACTATAAGAGAGAAGGAAAGAGAGAGAGAGAGAGAGAGAGTAATTACATAAAGGTGGCAAACATAAGGGAAAAAAGCGTACATTGAATGATGCAGTCATTTAGGTTATTAAACAATACATGAGTTAAATGCAGAGTAGAGCAAAAACAAATCTATTTTATGTAGTATTTTTGAGATAGTGGATATTCAACTATTCAAACACAGAAGCAGAGTTATGCAGTGTTTTACCAGCAAATGCAGAAATTGCATATAGTGCATTTACAATGTGTAGTAAAAAGAGAAAAACATACAGTGGCTGCACATTCTAGTGCAGTTGATTTAAGTTAAACCAATGGCGAAAGTATCATTCGATACACACCTAGTAATCACAGTTTAACTCGCTTGTCATAGAGACATTTAAACATTATTACAGGATAGCTAATTATCTACAAGTAGGTTCTATACAATGCCAGAATGGTCTAAGTAGCTTTTTTAGTATGCTATTTAGTTTGCACATTAACATATGCCCTGAGCAGCCTTATACATACTTTACTAACATACTGGCCATAGTATGCTTCCAAAAGTGGTCAAATAACACCATTTTACAACAGTCACCAGTAAAAACTGCGTTTTTCAGCCCTACATTAAGCTAAATGATTTAGTGGCTATACCATACATCCAGAATACTGAAGCTGCGGTGGTGCAGCGGTAGCATTGTTGCCTCACAGCAAGAGGTTCTCCTGTTCGATTCTCGGCTGGAGTGCCTTCTGTGTGGAGTCTGCATGTCCTCCCCATGGTCAAGTGGTGTTTGAAAGATATGCATGAATGGGCGTGCCTTCACTGAAGGTTGGGCGTCGGGCTGGCAACTTGGCACCATAAAAATCTACTGCCAATTATTAATGGACCAGTTCCACTGTGGCGACCCCTAACCGGGAAAAGCCGAAAAGACAAACAACAACCATACATCCAGAATACCGATGTTCCACTTTACACAATAAAAAAAAACAGTACAATATGCATAGTAAAAGTGTTGCAATTGCTACTTACATGAGAGCACACTGTTAGTATGGGGATCCTCTGCTTGGGGCAAGTAGTGGATTAAAGATGGGGCCTGTGGGGGCCATCCTGTATTTGTAAAGTATAAGGCAGAAATATCAGGGAGGGGAAACAATGAGAGAGAGGTGGGGGAGGGGGAGGAAACCGCAAAGAGGTATGGAAAGTGTGCACCAGTCCTCAGTGGTTGTTACAGTAAAGGAAAATTAAAAAAAATCTATCACTTCAGGTAAGAAACAGTGAAAAAGGTGGAGCCTGTAAACCTTTAAACAGGGTAGAATGGTCCAGGTGACATTGGGTAGTAAGGCAAAAAAAATAAACAGGCAGAAAGTATATTTAGGGGGAAAATGCTAAGTGGTTGTAGTTTTAGTTTTAAATGTTATACCATTTATTAGCAGTCGGGAGAAAAGGAGGAGAGGTTAATATTAATTATGTTGCAGTGTGTTGTGTGACAGTAGTAGCAATAATATTGGGACAAAATGGAGATATGGTCTTCTAAGAAATCCAATCTCTGATTTAAAAAAAAAATAAAAAGAAGGGGGGGCTACTATATAGCTTTGGCTGGTTTGCATGTGGGTAGTACAGCTATAAAATGCTAAAGGAGAACCTTTAGTCCTAAAATCCACCTAAATATCTACAAAAAATGCAATGGGGGGCTAGACAGCTGAGAAATGGTAGCAGGGTTCCCTAGTGGTGCACTGTCTAGGGCAAAAAGATATCTAATTACAACCAGTTAAGTATAATGAGAAGGATATGCTTTTCTTTTTTTTTATACTTGTTTCTCTGGATCTGAAATACCGGAGGTTCATCTATATGATCACCCGGTCGCTGTTTGAGGTGAAAAACTCACTCTGAGGTTGAGTTTAGTAGCAAGGATTTTAAAGGGGCAAAAAACTATAAGAAAGAAGGAAAGAGACAGAGAGAGAGAAATAGAGAGAGTGATTACATATAGGTGGCAAACATAAGGGGGGAAAAGCGTGCATTGAATGATGCAGTCATTTAGGTTATTAAACAAGACATGAGTTAAATGCAGAATAGAGCAAAAACAAATTTATTTCATGTAGTGTTTTTGAGATAATGGATTTTCAACTATTAGAGCACAGAAGCAGATATATGCAGTGTTTTTCCAGAAAATACAGAAATTACATATAGTACATTTACAATGTATAATAAAAAGAGAAAAACATACAGCGGCTGCACATTCTAGTGGGGCTGATTTAGTCTAAACCAATAATGAAAGTGTCATTCAATACACACCTAATAATCAAAGTTCAACTCACTTTCCATAGAGACATTTAAACATTATTACAGGACAGCTGATTATCTACAAGTAGGTTCTATACAATGCCAGAATGTTCTAAGTAGCTGTTTTAGTATGCTATTTAGTTCACACCTTAACAAATGCCCTGAGCAGCCTTATAAATACTTTACTAACATACTGGCCATAGTACGCCTCCAAAAGAGGTTGAATAACACCACTTTACAACAGTCACTAGTAAAAACTGCCTTGTTCAGCCCTACATAGGTTCATAGGTAGGTACTAGGCTATTGGCCCTAGGGCCTATATAAGCCTAGCCAAAAAATGTACCCTGGCTTTCGCCACCCAAGAAAATTATTTTCCTGTGCCCCTGTCGAGCAGAGCCACAGAAGTGATCCCTGGGGTGAATTTCCCATTTCCCATCCAATCATCAAGATTTTTCTTGAAGAGTGCTAATGAGGAGCTCTGTTTGACATAGATAGTTAGTCTGTTCCAGAGTATGGGAAGTCTCTGGGACAGGAATCTATCCCTCCAGCATGTTCTGTTTATTGTGGTGACAAGGTTTAGGTCCCTAGAGCGTGTAGCTCAGAGGGATTGGGATTTCTTTAAGTGGAGCATGTCCAACAGCTCTGGGTTTGACATAGCTTTGTATGTTAGGCAGAGATCACCCCTGAGTAGGTGATATGCGATGGAGTAAAGCTGTAGTTTTTTGAGATGGTCTGCGTAGGGCATCTGTTTGAGGCCAGTAATCCTCTTTGTGAGGTATTTCTGTGGTCTTTCCAGTTGTTATAGATGTCTTGTGAGGTACATACCAAAAGGGGCATTGTACTCTATAATGGGTCTAATGAGTGATGAGTAGAGGGGAACAATGACCTTTTTTTTCTGGATGAGAATCCTTTTGTGATGAGATGAGCCACATAGAAGGATTTCCTGACCACTGTGGCGATGTGATTATCAAAGGAGAGACTACTGTCCACCTGTGTCCCAAGGTCTCTTATCACATTTTTGGCATTAAGTAGATTACCAGCTATGTGGTAGTTCATGGGTACAGAGTTTTTACCAAAGGGGATGACAAAACACTTTTTGGCATTGAGCTTCAGGCCATGGCATTGACACCAGGTATCTGTCTCAGTGAGGCCCTTTTGTAGTTTGTCCACATCGTTAAGAGTTTTGATTATGACTCCTAGTTTGCAGTCATCTGCAAACTTTGTTAGCCAAAGACCTTCTGTGTTAGTCTGCACTTAAGAGAAGTAGATACCAAACAGGAGAGGACCCAGGACTGAACCCTGTGGTACTCCACTTGTCACTGGTCTGAAGTCGGATTTGGAATCTGCTACTTTCACAGTGTGGGTTCTGTCCATGAGCCAGTTGGCAACCCATCTTGTGACATAGGGATTTATACCTAGTTTAGTGAGCTTATCTATAATTCCAGAGTGGGGGATGGTGTTGAAAGCCTTGGTGAGATCTAGATAAGCTGTGTGAACCATTTTATCCTCATCTATGGCTTTGGTGACTGATTCAAAGAAGTCAATCAGGTTTAGGAGACATGATCTGCCTTTTACAAATCCAAACTGGGTAGGGTCCAGAGTTTGGAGATTACCAATGTCTAAATGATTTAGTGGCTATACCATACATCCAGAATACTGATGTTCCACTTTACACAATAAAAAAAAAACAGTACAATATGAATAGTAAAAGTGTTGCAATTGCTACTTACATGAGAGCATGCTGTTAGTATGGGGATGCTCTGCTTGGGGCAAGTACTGGATTAAAGAGGGCACCTGTGGGGGCTAACCTGTATTTGTAAAGTATAGGGTGGAAACACCTGGGAGGGGAGACAATGAGAGAGAGATGGGGGAGGGAGAGGAAACTGCAAAGAGGTGTGTGCACCAGTCCTCAGGTAAGGAACAGTGAAAAAGGTGCATTTTGTAAACTTTTTGAGAAGGTAGAATGGTCCAGATGATACTGGGTAGTAAGGCAAAAAAAATAATAATAAACAGGCAGAAAGTTTGTTTAGGGGAGAAAAATGTTAAGTGGGTGTAGTTTTAAATGTTATGCTGTTTATTATCAGTCAGGAGGAAAGGAGGAGAGGTTAATATTAATAACACTGTAGTGGGTTCTATGAAGGTAGTAGCAATAATATTAGGACAAACTGAAGATGTCGTCTTTAGAGAAATAAAGTATCTGATTTCAAAAAAATAAAAAAAGGGGGGCTACAAGGTTGCTTTGGCTGGGTTGCACGTGGGTAGTGCAGCTATAAAACACTAATGGAGGACCTTTAGTCCTAAAATCCACCTAAATATCTACAAAAAATGCAATGGGGGGGGTAGGCAACTGAGAAAGGGTAGCAGGGTTCCCTAGTGGCGTGCTCTTTAGGACAAAAGATATTTAATTACAACCAGTTAAAGTATTATGGGAAGAAAATTAGAACATACACAGCTTTTCCTTTTTTTATACTTGTTTCTCTGGCTCTGAAATACTGGAGGTATGTCTGTACGATCACCCGGTTGCTGTTTAAGGTGAAAAACTCACTCTGAGGTTGAGTTTAGTAGCAAGGACTTTAAATGGCCAAAAAAAACAGTTTTTCCTTTTTTATCCTTGTTTATCTGCCTCTGAAATACCAGAGGTACATCTTTATGATCACCTGGTCACTGTTTGATGTGAAAAACTCACTCTGAGGCTGAGTTTAGTAGCAAGGATTTTAAGGGGCCAAAAAAATGAGAGCACGCTGTTATTATGGGGATGCTCTGCTTGGGGCAGATGTGTGGACCTGAGACCTCCTGCTAATTATATATACTAACTCTGAAACTACAGAATCCCTGGGGAAAGGGAATATTCCCATGCCCAAGGATTGTCGATCACCTGTTGACCATCTGTTTGCGTTGATCAAATAGCTTCGACTAAACTGATGTCGATGTAGTTGGTCATTCAATCAGGTGTTGTATATCTTTAAATATATATTTATGACATTTAATTGAAAAACAAAATTTTTGAAACCATAAAATACAAAATGAAAATTATCAATACTCAAATATATGAAACACATATATATAATTTAAGAGCATTTTTGCACCCCCTACTACCCTTACTACTTATGTATACCAACTCAAAGATTCCACAACAGTAGGAAAAAAGTAACTCCTTTACTTCCTTCTTAACCATGGCCTCCCACACACAGATCCTAGCTTTCTTCTTTTTCTGGCTTATGAAACTTGGACTCCTAAGTCAGTGAAAACATTCTACATTCTAAACGTTTAACAATATACAGTACAAAATTCTATACTGAATTCACATTAGAAATATTTCCATTTATTTAGAGATGACTTCTTAGTATCTGGGTTCCTACACATCTTTTAAAATCTGGATGATATTCTCAAAAAAAGAAGTTTCTTTCTCTAATTAATCTGAGATCAACCAAGCAATGAATTTTAGATATGCTATGTTTAGCTGCCATACTCTGTTCGTTATGAGGGTTGGAGATACATATAACTTTTAATTTTCTTAGTGAATGACAATCATTTAAAACAGCATTGACATTTGTGGTATTATTTTCCCTTGAAATATTATCTGAGTCTGATCTTGATTTACTTTTATCAATATCTTCTGTATTAATGGAATTGGAATGTAAGGCAGGAAAACAGAAAAGGTCTTGATTACATTTGAAGAAAATCTGCCTATCTTCTAAATTAAATTTCATATAAGATCTTCCTCAAGCTGGTCATTCTGCTATGAACCAGAAAAAAAAGAACTCTTACAGGATGATGATGTTTTATATCTGTTGGTCTGGCTTCTTTCTGTATGCATAACAAAGTACTCACCTGGTAGTTTCTGCTTTTAAATGCTTGTTTAGTAATTAATTTGTTAAATTTATTGACATTTAACATCCAGATGGAATAATTCTACCTTCAGTGAAGTCAGAGAAGAAATGTTTCAACATATCAAATGTAAATGAGGTTTGGTAACAGACCAATTTGTCAAGGGACATCTTCAAGTGGGGTTAGATAAATATAGTAGCAGGAATTAAGAGGATGGAGGGAAGATAGGTTTAAATGGGAATGAGAGATGATTGGGAGGAAATGAGGTAAGGGTAGGGAGCGGCTTAAAGGTTTTAGGCAAGTGTAGAAGGTGTAGGAATCACATTCTTGACATGAATTTGCTACTGCAAGTACTATGCTCTTGACAACCAGTAGGTACTTCTGTATTCGGGTAGGCCTTGGGTAATTTTAGAGAGTATGATGGTTCTTGTTTAGTTCAGTAAGGCATGCATGTCAACTGGCCAGATTCACTTTTTTTCTCTTTGGTGTGGTTTCTGGATTTTGTGGCAAGTCAAGGAGGACTGAGTTCACTGTAAGATGATGGGCATTTGCATTTTATACTTCAGTCCTTTACAAAATGCGTCATTGGCTTTATGCTTCTTAAAGTGCTTTACATTTGTCTCTGTTAGAGGCTTTATCACCCTCCCCCCTTCCTTTTGGCTTTATTGAGACTTTGTTGAGATTTCGGGCCAGAGGATGAGAGCTATTTTACAGTTTGGGATCATTGGGGTGGGGTCAGGGTTTGTTTGAGATCTGGTGCTGCAAGCTGATTGGAGGCATATTTATATGTTGTAGTTGTGATGGCCCTGCACTGGCCCAGTAATCAAGGAGCCTTAATCCTCACCACTGGCAACAGTGGGGAATGTACACACTGGGAGGATGACAAGTACACATGCAGTAAAGTGCAATTTCCCTTAAGAGCACACCGAGATCACAGTGAGTCTGGGTCTGCTTTCTCCCTCTTTCTCCAGATCCCCAATAAGACTCCACACTGGCCCAGCTATTTAGTTGAGATCTTAACTGAGTGGCCAAGCTAAGACCTCCAGCACCCTCTCTGTCCAACTAGTGCTTTGTGTCCCTGCCCAAGTAACTGACACACACATACACTTTGAGATTTGATTTATATACAAAGACACACACACATATCTGGGACAGGCTGGCACAGGTTTACTAGCTATGCCCCCTTCTGACCAGACCATAAGGTAGTTATCACTGCCACCAGACAACTCTTTATCAACTACTTTAAGGCCCTTAGCAAAGGGTGTCCAATCTTACTGGGTAATGTTACTATTAACCCAAATGGTAGTTTGACCAAGGGCCAGGCTATTAGGAGTGGCCTGTACAGTGTCACCAAATAGATATGCAATTACTCTGAGAGCGTAAATATGTCTCACAAATATCAGCCACAAAGATAGGTTTAAATATATTTAATAATAAGCAATAAAAGAAGATGAAAATACTCAATGAATCATCACAGTAACTTCAGAGTTCAAAATCACAGGAAATATTTAAAACAACATTGCAGAACAGTCTCAAATAAATACAGAAAACATCTAAACTAATCTTTACCATATTCCTAACTATATCTAAAGAAATTACTGTACCCTATTTATCTTATTTACAGCAAGGCAAGTACAGAGGTGGTGAGTGGATGTTCTTCTTAGGTCAAAGACAAAATACAAAATGCCCTGTCTCTCTCTCTCTCTCTCTCTGAGAGTTCTTAATTAATATCAAATATTACTGGTGGGTTAGCTTGGATGACATCACTTTTTGTCACCTGACTTTAGCTCCCAAGCTAAACCACCATTGTCAGAAACTCCCAACGTTTAGCATCTCCCTGTGAAAAATACATAAATAAATGCTTTTCCTCAGATATTTGCAGATTCTGGAAGTTATAAAACAATAAAAAACTTACAATATAATGCAGAAGGCTTCCTAGTTCTAGACATCCTGTCTCCTTGCTGCATTGAAGCTAACTTTTATAGCACAATCATAAAACAATTTAATTTCTACTATTTTCTTGAAGTTTTGCAAGTTAACCATCTATGCTCTAGTTCCTACTGTTAAAACATGTAGATTTACATAGGTACAATAGTTCATATACATTTCTGTTCTGCCCTAGCAGGGTACTCTGTGGTTTCACATCTAGGCTCAGTACTGTACAAAACCTGTTCAACATATACTTCTGTACCAGCAGTTTAATATGCACATAACATCCAGTTCTAATACATTTGTAAGACAAGCATATGAATTGTGTTGATATTCACAAATGACATATAACTATTTACAAAATTCCAGATAGCTGTGCTGGTAGTATCTCCTTCTGTCACACTTCTATATAAATTATATTAATATTCACAAATGACATAGAATTATTTACAAAATTCCAGATAGCTGAGCTGGGACTATTTCCTTTTGTGGCACCCCCCCCCTGAAAACTCAAGCTAGTTTTTCAAGTGACCCTTGAGAAACTTTGCTTGAGAGGCATGACTATCTGGGAATACATTACCCCATTCTCTGTCTAGAGATTCCAGCTACCTTGGCATTGCTGACCTCAGTACATTGCTGCTCTGTCCTGTTGTATGCCTGCAAACCTAGACTCCACCATAGTAATTTTGTTTTTTCCTGGCTGGCTCCCTGTAGCCATAGATCCCCCTCGGACTCCTCCTGCCTCCTACTGCCAATACTTAGCACAAGGGCCTTCCTGCTATGGTAAGGTTTTATCATGTCAACATGGGACAGTTTGTGCCCCTGCCTCCTGCCTAGCAATTCTACCATATGGTTAATATCACTGACCTTCCTTACCACCTTGAAGGGTCCCTCCCAAGCTGACTGCAGCTTGATGTGTCTGACAGGAATCAGAACCATTACCTGCTGCCCCACAGTATACTCTCTAGCTCAAGCATTCCTGTCATACCAGACCTTTTCCTGCTCTTGGGCTTCTGCCAGGTTCTCCAGGGCTAAGTCCATGAGCTCCCTGAGCCTTGTCCTGAAGTTTAGGACATATGCCACAGCAGACTCCTTGTGGGATTCACACTCACCCTCCCACTCATCTCAAATCAAATCTAGAGGTCCCCTCACCCTATGCCCATACAGCAACTTGAAGAGTGAAAACCTGTGGATGCCCGGGGTATGTCTCTGTAAGCAAATAACAGATGAGGCAAATATTTGTCCCACTCCCTCTTGAACTGGTCTGTAAATGCCTGTAGCATGGTCTTTAGTGTAGAGTTTAACCTCTCCATAAGACCATTAGTTTGGGGATAGTACGGGGGGGTCTTTAGGTGCTTCACCCCACAGTGCTTCCACAGACAACCCAGCAAGACTGATGTGAAATTGGCACCTCTGTTAGTCAGTATTTCTTTTGGGAAACCTACCCTGCTGAAAATCTGTAACAAAGCATATGCCATCTTTTCTGCCTCAGTGGAGGACAGAGCCATCGCCTCAGGGTATCTGGTAGCATAATCTACTACCACTAGGATATACTTTTTCTCTGTATGAATCTTGGAATACTCAGAGGCTCCAAAATATCCATAGCTACCCTCTGAAATGGCTCCTCAGTCACAAGCAAAGGCATCAAAAGAATGTTCACTTTGTCTCCTGCCTTGCCTACCTTTTGGCACTGCTCACAAGTCCTGCAGTACCCATTTACATCTCTGGAAATCCTAGGCCAATAAAAGTTCTGCATAATATGTCTGTTTGTATGTTTTATGCCAATATGACCTGCAAAGGGGATATCATTGGCTATGTCTAGAAGTTCCAGGTTGTAAGCTCTGGGCACTGCTGTATTCTCTCACCCTCTAGTCTTCCCTCAGGGTTCTCCTCTCTATACAGTAACCTTTTGTCCTAGAAGGCAGATTCCCCCTACCCTTGAAAATCAGGTGACTCACTAGCTACTTCCCTCAGGCTTTGTAATGTAAAGTCTGACAGCTGAGCCTGTCATAACTCTCTCTTTGTAACCCTTCCCAGCTCCCCTTCCACAGGAGGTCTGGCATCCTCTGCCAGCAGTGCCTCACTGTCAGCCTGGGTACTACTATTCACCTCTGCACTTACAGTCACTCTGTCCAAGGGAACATCAGTACCCACAAGCAGCTGTGGCTTCAGTTTCATGGCTACAGGGTAGCTCCCTCCCTGAAGTAACCACCTCACCAGTTCTGGCTGTAAGTGTGCAGTCTGTCTGGGTCCACCCAAGGGTAACAGACCAACATGCTTGTCTCCAGGCCTGACTGCATGTCACTGCATGCACACAAGGTACTACATTATCAAAATAATTCCATATCAGGACATCTGCAAGGATATCCTCAAACACACCTACTTGCTGGCTTCCTTTTCTACCCTCCCAGTCAAGGTGAATCCAAGCCAAAGGTATTTGGAATGGGGTCCTTCCTAAAGCTCTGATTGGAGTAGAATGCCCAAGCAAGTAGTGCTCCTCTTTAACCATTTCAGGCTTCACAATGGTTAGGTCAGAGGCTCAGTCTCTCTTAAAAGTGGCCTCTTTCCGAGGTACTAAGATAGGCTATAACCTCTTTTGTGGTAGTTTGGTACCAATGTTGTCTTGAGGCAACTTACTGTTGGCATTCTGTCATTCCAACTTACTGACTCTCTCACTTTTTGTTACTCACCTTGCCTCTGTTGACATCTATATGCTACATGATCAGCATTCTGTCATTCCCGCTTACTGACTCTCCCACTTTTTGTTCCCCACCTTGCCTTCATGGGCATCTATATGCTACATTCCACCACTGGTTGCATTTAAAGTATTTAACCTTTGGTCCTGGATGTGTACCTGGACTTGTGGGTTCCTCAAGCTCTGCATGGCATGCAAGAATAGTGCAGGAGCTGCTGGAGGCAATATGGCCACTGTACAATCCAGGAATAAGCTCCAGGGACGTGCACGAGAGCTCCTGCGCTATTCCTGCATGGACACAGCTCCTGTATACAAATTACCCCATTTGAAGGTGAAAACCATGCAAATGAGGTGAATTTGTGATCCTGCAGACAGCCGTGCAAGAAAAGGGTAGTCTGCAGAAATGTAATCGGTTAGTAGCCGAGTACATTTCTGTAAACTGCAAAATGGAGCCATGAGAGCTCCAAATAAAGGGTGTATATAATGTGGAAAGCATGCCAATGGCCAAATATATGGCCATTGGCATGAAAAACAGTTGCAAAATTAAAAATAATAAATTTTATTTTTTTTTAGTAGATTTTGGCTGTTTAAGCGTAGGGCAGTGGTGCGTAAACGGAATTGGGCCGAAAATAAAAAAAAAAAAAAAAAAAACTTAAAATAAGCATTCTATCCAAAATCACAATTTTGCCATTATACACAATGGCAGGCAGAAGACAACATGGTCAGTGAATAGTGGTTGCTAAAGGGGAAGGCTCAGTGTCAGACTTGTAACTAGGCATTAGCAGGCAATCCTATGCAAATGAGGGGAATGATACTGAATCCCAGATCCCCCCTCATGGCTAGCCTGCACCCAACCGTGTCAGTGCAGGAAGACTATGGTGCAAGCCTAAGAGCTAGCTGACATCACAGAGGGGTGTGTCAGGCATACTGTAAACTTATTGGAGCCCTGTGGCTCGGATTTGCCCTTAGCTTAGCAGAGCTAAGCAAGGGTGTGTGTCTGAAGCTGCCAAGCACACTTTACATTGCCTAAGCGAGTGTGCATATTGTGCACCATGTTTTAAAGGAAAAAAAAAAGTAAACCAGGAAATAGCAGCTCTGTGCATATCTGAGCACTGTGTTTGCACAGCTCACCCCTGGGCTTAAACAGGAAGGCAATGGGAAGGGAAAACAGCAGTAGGAAGGTAATCAAGGAGAGCTAGCATAGCTGGCATGTAAAATGTATCAGAATCAGTCATTTACACAGGCAGCAGCCCAGCCCAGCACACCACTATAAAATATGCAAACACCTTTCCCTCTGGTTTTTCCCATGAACTCCACACCACCAGTGTACACAAGTGGGCAAATTTTACCAAACAAAAGCAACAAAATAATAGGGGCTGCAGCAGCTATCATAAATCAACATGTGGAAGAGGCAGAGGGTGGTTTGGATGAGAATGCTGATGACCAACCCACAGTAAGGAGAAGGAGAAGAGTGTACAGACACAGGGTAACCTACCAGGAGCTACATGAGCTGGAGATAGTGGAGTGCTATAGGGTAGACAGGGACTTTCTACAGCAAATTGTTGAGCTGCGCTGGCCACACCTCACACATAGAACTAACAGAGGGGAACCCATCCCAGTGGATACCAAGGTATGTATAGGCCTAAGAATACTAGCCACAGGTACCTTCCAAAGGCCAACTGGGGATATCATGGGGATCTCACAGGAATCAGCATCCAGGGTACTCCACCAGTTCCTGGATTTCATGTCAGCACATGCCGGTGAGCAGGTATATTTCCACAACAGCCGTGAGGCATTAACCAGCAATATGCATCTCTTCCACCAAATAGCAGAATACCCAGAAGTAGTGGGTGTTATAGACTGCATGCACATATGCATCAAAGCACCACCCAGTGAGCAGGGTATGGTCTACATCAACCACAACGGCTTCTCCTCCATCAACTGCCAGGTTGTGTGTGATGCCCAGGGCATTATAATGAATGTGTGTGCTGGCTACCCTGGAAGCTATCAGGACTCCCACATCTGGCATATGACACAGCTGTACCAGAGATTTGTCAATGGGGACATCCCTTACAGCCACCTAGTGGGGGATGCTGGTTACGCACTGGAGCCATGGCTGATGACATCCATCAGAAATGCACACTCACCCGAACAAGAACTCCATAATGAGGCACACGTACAGACCAGAATCATAATGGAGCATGTGTTTGGGATGCTCAAGTCACAGTTCCAGTGCCTGGACACATCTGGTGGAGCCATGCAGTACTCAGCAGCTACATGTACCCAAATTGTCATTGTATGTGCTATGTTACACAATATGATCCTGATCCTGCGGAAACAGCTGCAGCAGGAACAGCACGAGGCAGGACCACACAGCCCCCCACTATTGCCAAGGCCTGCACAGGCACAGAGTGACTCAGAGGTAGAACAACCTGAGCCTGCCCCAGTAGGCAGAAGGACACATACACTGATATGGTAGGAACCCAGGGAATGACACCTCTCTCTGACTCACACATACAGTAAAAGGGATGCCAGACATGACACTACCTACACTTAACCATGTATAGGGAGTGTACTATGTGCCTCCGACATAGTCAGCCCTCCAGCACCATCCTCAATATTGGCACAGCTACAAGGTAAGTCACTTTCCCTATCAATTGCCGAATGGAGTAGTATGTTTTGTTACTTGTATCTATGGTATGGATGTGAGCATGCAAGGGAATCAGGTGGCTGAATGGGATGCCAGCAGATAGTAGACAACTATAGTGGCAGCATGAGATCTGTAACAAATACTGGTGTCACCATAATAGCCAGTACTAGACAAGGTGACAAAACTCACTGCAGGAAATGTGGTAGGCCACATGTGTGTCCATAGGACAGACAGATGCCAGTCAGGGATGCTCACATACCCAGCAACAGTCTCAGCCAGCAGGACAGGAATAGACAAACACAAACAAAGGCTGTGATAAGGCCTCTGATTGATGGCTATGGAGAACAGCCACCCTCTAGACATACACATACAGACTACAACAGGTCAGGCAGTGGGATGTTAGTTCGGAAGGGTAAGAAGTCTGAAAATGAAATGTAGGTCAATCAAATCTAAGACCTGTAGTACACTGATATGCCTCTAGTCAGCATGATAGGTCAGAATACAAAATGAAATGGAGTACCTGTAATACCAATACAGTCACAGAAAATGTGTACAAGTGTCAGGTGTGCCCCTCCCCCCAATCCTATTTAGAAATGCAGTAACATGTATGTGTAGGTATAATAACAGTGGAGCACAGATTACCTGAGCTGGCTAAGGTAGCAGGATAGATTGTAGCATGTGTACAATATGCAGGGCTACATGTGTTAGGTTGGTGTGTGTTGTATATTGTGTGATAGTGGTCAGTATGTAGGCATGGTGAGGTTTGTCCTGGTGGCCATTGGCCAGTGCTGCCGATAACAGGGCCAAGTTCTCACAACTGCAGTGCCAAAAACAACACTTCCCAGAAAAACACATTCCATCAGTAAGCCATAGTAAATGTTTGGAAGTAATATGTGTCACCATCTGAAAGATGGACATGGCATGAATGTGGGCCCAAACATACAAGCAGTACACAAGGGAAAGTACCCCAGACAGACAGTGTATAATATGTAACTGTCAAATGGACACACCTTTTGAAAAGTACATACAGGTTAGCAGCACATTAGTTGAGCTTGTAGTAGGGAATACCGATGTCATCTGGCCAGACACTGGCAGACCACAAAGGTCACAGGTATGAAATATTGAGAAACAGCTGATGTCCCTGCACAAGCCAGCCTAAGTGGAATGCCCCATGCATATGTGTGAGTCAGATGCAAGTAGTGTCCATAGCACACATGCACCCAGCTCACCCCACCATCACCCACAGGTACCTCTCCGGTCTTATCCCTGCTGTTGGGAATGAGTACAATATGACCCCCACCTCTGTATGGAAATAGCCAAAGGATGCAGCATGCAGAACAGGTGTCCCATGCAGCTATGTCCCTAGCTGTAAGCAGCACCCTGCCAGCATCCACACCACTGGATCAATAATGACAGAAAGTATCGGCATTAACACCTTGCACACCTACCCTGTCACCCCAGGGGAATATAGTGTATTGCAGTCTGGGACTTGTAGGAGTGACACAATGCAACGGCCTGCTACAACTGGCCTGCATCACTACCAAATGGCCTACAGTCCACTGCCAAAGGCCTGTGTCTCACCCATACTGCCAATGTGTGTTATGTCATGGACTCCCAAATAACAACATAAGACAGTCCACAGAACCCAAATGCAAGGCCATGTGGACAAATCCCAGTAACATGTCCACCATGTCCTACTGCATGAACTGTGGACCAACACCGAATTACTGCTGGGATGAGGTGATAACTATAGGGAACTTATCAGATAAGGTTTGCATAATGTTTGGAAGAGGATAGAATAATGGGGGATAGGAGCATGGGCGGCATGGAGTGTGTGAAGTCTGAAACTCAATAACAAAGCCAAACGAAGAAGAAGAGCTCAAAGTCAAGAATAAAGTCAACCTCTTTAATGAAATAAAAGCTACAACTTTTCACACATTTCCATCTCCAGACTTCATCAAAAATACAAGTAATACAAGAAATAAAATGCTTTGTTATTGGTGTTTTTTGGTGGAAGGTATTTCGCCCATTTTGCTTGTTATAAGTCCGAAACTCAGCCATGTGCACATACTATCCTGCCTGCAAACACAGGAATGGATGGCTACAAACCTGCTTGTAAACCACAATGTGAAGGGCTAATGTCCAGAATTGTGACCCCTGCCTCTGGGTAACCTGTGTGAATCTGTACAGCTGTGAGGTATGGCCACAGCAGGATATGGCCATACTGTCAGGTTGATGGATGTACAAGCATGGGATTCTCAGCCACACAGACTCAGCAGCAAGTGTCTGCAACTTCCCCTCCAGAATGGCATGATTGTGCAAGAATATGTAGTCTGCAGACCACAATACTGGACACAGCTGCATTCACCCTGTGTTCCCCAGGACATCACTGCAAGCAAATATGTATACCTGGCAGTACTTGATGAGATAAAACATCACAGTGTAAAACAGTATATATGTCTGAATATCTCTGCTAACACCAAGACCATGTAGCAGAAGCAGCAAAGACACAATTACCTATGGTGACCCACTATCATTTGCTCATTTTGACCCCATATTGTCAACCGACCAACAGATATCCTGCAGAAACAGGTTGCTAGCTGTAGGTGTAAAACACAAAAGCCTGCACTGGAGTACAACCTACCTGGAATGGATTCACACATTCAGTACAGAAGGTCATACTGGGCATACTCCCGCACTTAGAGAAATGAAGCCCATGTCTGGCAACAACAGTGGACTATACATATCTGACAGTCACAGATGTTTGTGCACGCACTCCTCAGTACACACCAGTCATGCTTTCCACACACATTGGATAGGAATACACACATATATCCAAGGACAACACACTATAATAGGCCAAAATTACACATACATAGATGTGTGGAAGAGAGTGACAGACAGTGACAAAGAGCCTCCCATCATGAGGCCTGTCCCACCCAGCACACATCCAATTGGCTAAAACCACATAATGTGCTAATGTCAATCACTGTAGACATTTGTCTCTGGTATCCCTCAGCACTACACTGTCTGTGGTGGTTGTGCTAACTGTGTAACATGACTGTACAAGTCAGTAGTCATCTAGCAGTTATATACACTGTCTGGTGGACCCCAGCCACAAACAAACTATACAATAGAAGGAGGAAGCTACTACATAATAGAGGAAAATCCCAAAAAGGGAAGGCATCTCTGATCAGTATTAGCAAAAAACTATGGGCACTCATAAAATCGTCTAAGGCCAGCTTCGAGAGAAAAATTGCACAGGACACTAAGGATAATCACAAGGCTTTCTTTAGTTATGTTAGGAACCTGGGTGGGAATTCCCAGATATGCTCAGAATTAGTCCAAAATTACAAAAAATACACCGAACCCACAGACATTGCCAACATCCTAGCTGACAGATTCAGCACAACCCCCCCCTCCCCACCAAAAGGGCAAATATCTATCCCAGCAGAGTGCTGCCCCCCTGACATCTCAGATGCTCAGGTAAGAGCCGCCTCCAAAGCAAAAACACAGCATCAATGGGACCAGACGGTGTCCCGGCTGCCCTGCATGAACTCCAAGAAGAGCTAAACCCAAACATAAAACTACTGTTCAATCTCAGCCTTACTACAGGATATGTACCCAAAGAGTGGCGTACAGCAACGGTGGTCCCTCTCCACAAAGGTGGTGCCTCAACGGATCCTGGAAACTATCGCCCCATACGCCTGACTAGCTTGGCCTGCAAAGCTATGGAAAGGATCATCATGGACCTTATAAATAAAGATATTGGGGACCTACAGACACTGGATCCTACCCAGTTCAGCTTTGTTAAGGGCAGATCCTGCCTCTTAAACCTGGTCGATTTCTTTGAAACAGTCACCAAGGCCATTGACGAGAGGAAGGTGGTCCACACAGCCTACCTGGACCTCGCAAAAGCCTTCGATACAATACCCCACTCAGGCATTATAGATAAGCTCACCAGCTTAAATATAAACCCCTATGTCACTAGATGGGTTGCAAACTGGCTCAAGGACAGAACCCACATGGTTAGAATTGCTGGAGCCATGTCAGACTCCAAACCAGTTACAAGTGGCGTCCCACAAGGCTCAGTCCTGGGACCTCTCTTGTTCGGTATATATTTCTCAGAGGTATAGGCCAACACGGAAGGACTGCGGCTGACCAAGTTCGCAGATGACTGCAAACTGGGCACCATAATCGACACTCCAGCCGACACAAGCATCCTCCAAAAGGGCCTCATAGAAACAGACAACTGGTGCCAGAGCCATGGCCTCAAACTAAATGCCAAAAAGTGTATAGTCATCCCCTTTGGCAAAAACAAAGTGCCCACAAATTACCACATAAGTGGTAATCCATTAAGTACGGAAGAAGTAATTAGGGACCTGGGGACCCAAGTTGATAGCAATCTCTCATTTGACAACCACGTGGCCAAAGTGGTTAAAAAAACATTTTATATAGCCCACCTAATCATGAAGGGATTCACATCTAGATCAGGGGAGGTCATTGTGCCTCTTTTCTCATCCCTCATCAAGCCCATAATTGAGTACAATGCCCCTTTTGGGATGTACCTTACCAGACACCTGCAGCAACTGGAAAGACCCCAAAAGTAGCCTCACCAAGAGGATCAAAGGGCACAAACACATGCCATATGCTGCCCGGTTAAAGAAACTCCAGCTCTACTCAGTGGCATACCGCCTGCTCAGAGGCGATCTGTGCCTGACATATAAAGCCATGTCCAACCTGGAATTAATGGACATGCTGCACCTCAGAAAATCTAAATCCCATCGAGCTACACGCTCGAGAGACTTGAACCTCAGCACTGAAATAAATAGGACATGCTGGAGTGACAGATTCATAACCCAGAGGCTCCCTTCACTCTGGAATAAAATCCCAGTCCAGGTTAGGCAGAGTCCCTCATTGACTCTCTTCAAGAGAAATCTTGATGAGTGGATGGGGGATTGTAGGTTTACCCCGGGTATCACTTCTGTGTCACTGTTAGACAGAGGCACAGTATACTAACCTCGAAAAAGGGCATAGCAAAATTTATTTAAAATGGGTGGCAAAAGCCAAACACACTCTGGCTAGGCTTATAAGTGCCCTAGGGCAGATAGCCTAGTATGAACCTATGAACCTATGAACCTATACACGTACCTGTGGAATATAAACCTGTGTGTGCCTGAGTGTTGTGTGTTTGCTTCTAGATGAATGGGTTATAGCCCATGTACACACACTGCACTCCCCATTGCCCTACTATGGCAAGCCTGCTGATGTCTTTACCTTGAAATACACCTTTGCGGAAAGAGTAGCCCTGTAAGCTCTTTGGCGTGTGCTATAACTGCATAATGCTGTAGTGTGATGTACTAGTTAGGTAGGAGTTCTAATCCCAGACATGGCAACTGTGTTTATGTGTTTGTCTGTCTGTGTAGGGATCAATGCTTTTGAGGCCATTCACACTCACTACAATTTCAAATGCCCTACTTTGGCAGGGCTGCTGATGTCATTCACTTTGAAATACACCTTTTGGGAAATAGTAGCCCAGTAATCTCCATGGTGTGTCCTATAACTGTGTACTGTTGTCGTTCGATATACTAGTTAGGTAGGAGTTCTAATCCCAGACATGACAACTGTGTGTTTGTCTGTGTAAGGATCAATGCTTTTGAGGCCATTCACACTCACTACAATTTCAAATGCCCTACTTTGGCAGGGCTGCTGATGTCATTCACTTTGAAATACACCTTTGGGGAAAGAGTCACCCAGTAATCTCTGTGGCATGTCCTATAACTGCATAATGCTTTAGTGTGATGTAATAGGTAGGAGTTCTATCCCCAGACATGGCAACTGTAGAACGTTGCGTGTTTATCTGTGTAGAGATCAATGCTTTTGAGGCCATTCATAGTCACTACAACATCCCTTGCCCTACTTTGGCAAGCTTGCTGACATTATTCACTTTGAAATACACTTTTGGGGAAAGAGTAGCTCAGTAAGCTCTATGGTGCATGCTATAACTGTGTAATACTGTAATATGATATACTAGTTAGGTAGGAGTTCTATTCCCAGACATGGCAACTGTGAAACTGTGTGTGTGTGTGTTTGGTTGCATGTCTGTAGGATCAATGTTTTTGTGGCCATTCACAGTCACTAGGCACACCTAAAAATGAAGAACATTGATATCTGTGCAGTAACAGAGACCTGATCCAAGGCTGCAGAGTGCACCCCTGCAATACTAGGTACAGCTCTTACCACACCTGTTGGCCACCAAACCAGGACCAAAACAATAAAGGTGGAGGAGTGTCCATATTCACAAAAGATATTCTCACCACCAGGCTACTTGCCCAACAGAATGTGTTTGAAATACCCCCGGTGCAACTAACACTAGGTCAGACTGCAATCTACATTATATTGCTTGCTACAGATACCCCACCATGCCCTATAATTCCCACTACAGCTTTTGAAACATACTGGGAAATATTATGATACAACCAAACACCCTAATACTGGGTGAATTACACTACCCTGCCATTAACTGGGAAAAATACTTGTGTACCAACACGTGTGCCCAATGGTTCTTGCAAGTCATAATTCCCAATGCCCTGGCTCAAGTAACCCATAGTCTCACCAGTGACTCAAATATCCTAGACCTGGTCATTACCAACATGGAAAATCTATGCTCCACACCTATGGTCACCCCATTGGTAGTCAGGTCTGCCCATGAGCTAATCACCCTTAACATCAACATCCCTCCTCCACACCACAGTAAAAAAACCTTCGTAACACACATTTCCAAAGCCATCGCCATGCTACACATGTCAGACTTGACTAACGTCATGACACCCATGCAGATGGGAACTGAAAGGACGACTGCTGAATCCTACATGAAGGCACTGTATGAGCACATCCACTCATGCATGAATCATGCCCTCCAATATAGAACCAAGACACTCCCCACCAAGAAAAGGAAGCCAATGTGGTGTCCCCCTGTGATAAACATACTGTACAACAAAAGGAGGAAGGTGTTGCAGAAATGGGAGAATGTTCAGGATGCAAAATACTCCCTTACCAGCCACAGTAAAAAGCAGAGATCCCTCATAACATCCACCAAAGCTAGTTACGAACATTATATAGCCAAAGATGCCAAAGACAATGCAAGGCGGTCCATAGCTATGTCAGGAATCTAAATGGCAATGCTCAGATCTGCTGTGAGCTACAACAGGATGGTATTAAATATACTGCTCCCAAGGATATTGCCAATATCCTGGCAGATCGATTCAGTGCCAACTGCACCCCCTCACACCACCCAAAGGGCCCATCTCAACATGGAAAGATTGCCAGAGTCTGGGAATAATATCCACATAGGTAAAAAACACATTCTCCAGAGCTACAACATCAGCCATGGGACCAGTCAACATCCTGGGCTGTGTACTACATGAGCTACAAAATGAACTGGCATCTCACCTACATGCCATGTCTAATCATAGCCACACTGCAGGCTTTGTGCCCACTGTGTGGTGCACAGCTATAGTTATCCCAGTCCACAAGGGGGGATCCACCTTGGATCCTGGGAACTACAGCCCTAGCAGTATGACATGCCTGATCTGCAAGGCCATAGAATGTATTATCATGAAAATTAAAACAAAGACATTGGCAACCTGCAAACACTGGACCCCAATGAGGTTGGGTTTGTGAAGGGCCGATCATGTCAGCTCAACCTGACTGACATCTGTGAATCCATCTCCAGAGCTGTGGGTGAGGGTAAGGTGGTTCACACAGCCTATCTGAACATTTCCAAGGCCTTTGACACCATCCCACAGTCTGGAATCACAGATAAATGTATCAAACTGGCCATTAATCCCTATGTCACTCAATGGGCTGCCAACAGCTATAGTTATTCCAGTCCACAAGGGGGGATCCACCTTGGATGCTGGGAACTACAGCCCTAGCAGTAAGACATGCCTGATCTGCAAGGCCATAGCATGTATTATCATGAAAATTAAAACAAAGACATTGGCAACCTGCAAACACTGGACTCCAATGAGGTTGGGTTTGTGAAGGGCCGATCATGTCACCTCAACCTGACTGACATCTGTGAATCCATCTCCAGAGCTGTGGATGAGGGTAAGGTGGTTCACACAGCCTATCTGGACATTTCCAAGGCCTTTGACACCATCCCACAGTCTGGAATCATAGATAAATGTATCAAACTGGCCATTAATCCCTATGTTACTCGATGGGCTGCCAACTGCTGTACTGACAGAACCCACACTGTAAATGTAGGTGACACCAACCCCAGCCCCAGACAAGTGACACTTGGAGTACCTTAGGGTTCAATCCTGGCACCGCCCTTGTTTGGCATCTACTGCTCTGAAGTACAGTCCAACAGTAAGGGACTCTGGCAAACAAAGGTCACAGATTACTGAACACTGGGAGCCAATATTGAATCCCAACATGATGTGGATATTCTACAGAAGGATCTTACAGAAAGACATGCTTGGTGTCTGAGCCATGGCCTCAAGATCAATGCCAAGAAATTTATAGTTATCCCTTTTGGGAAGTGACATGTACCTGTGAAGTACCACATAGGTGGCAGTACACTAAACACCTAAAGTTTGATACCAGACTTAGGGACACAGGTGGACAGTGGGCTCACCTTTGATAACCACACCACCACAACAGTCAGGAAATCCACCTATGTGGCACACCTCACCACTAAGGGCTTTACATCCAGGAAAAAGAAGGTCATTGTCCCACTGTAGTCATCTCTCAGAAGACCCAGTACAGACTACAATGGCCCATTATGTATGTACCTCACAAGACATCTGCAACAACTAGAAAGGCTGCAGACATGCCTCACTAAAAGAATCACAGGCCTAAACCAGATGCCATATGCTGACCGTCTGAAAATCATCCAGCTATACTCTGTCACATATTGTGTTCTCAGAGGTGATCTCTGCTTAACATACCTTGCCATGTCAAACCCACAGTTGTTGGACATGCTACACTTAAAGAATTCCAAACCCTCACAGCCACATGCTCCAGGGATCCAAATCTTGTCATCACAATGATCAATACATGCTGGAGGGATGTGTTCCTGACCCAGAGACTCCCCAGACTCTAGAGTAGACTGCCCATACATGTCAAGCAGAGTGTCTCTTTGGACGTCTTCAAAAGGAACCTGGACTATTGGATGGGAGATAGGAAATTGACCCCAAGGATCATGTCAGCTGTCCTGCTAGACAGGGGTCCAGGGAAGTAAATATTGTGGGAAGATGTAGCCAGGGAATTGTCATGTCTAGGCATGTATAGGCCCTAGGGCTGATATCCTAGTACCAACCTATGAACCTATGAACCAATGAACTACACTTGCATTGCCCAACCTTGACAAGGTTGCTGATGTTATTCACTTTGAAATACACCTTTCGAGAATAAGTAGCCTAGTAAGCTCTGTGGTGCATTCTCTAACTGCATAATGCTGTAGTATGATGTAATAGTTAGGTAAGAGTTCTAATCCCAGACATGGCAGGTGTACATGTTTTTGTGTTTGTTTGTCTGTGTAGGGATCAATGCTTTTGAGGCCATTCACAGTCACTACAACTTCCATTGCCCTACTTTGGCAGGCCTGCTGATGTCATTCACATTAAAATATACCTTTGGGGAAGGAGTAACCCAGTAATCTCTGTGGCAGCTGTAGTGTGATGTACTAGTTAGGTAGGAGTTCTAATCCCAAATATGACAACTGTGAGACTTGGTGTGTGTGTTTGTCATATGTATCCTGTGTAGAGGTACGTGTGAGTGTGTAACAACAGGACTCCTTGTGGAGCAGATTTTGCAAATTTCTTATATGTTGGGCCCATTATATGTCACAATGTCCACCTTACAAGGATAACAGATGTCAGATAGCAGAGAGGCTGGGGTAGACAATCCATATCCCTACATGTGACGTCATGGTTTGGCAAACAATATAGGCAACCCTTGTATTACCCAGAGAACACTCTCCACCCATGTCTCATACGCAAACACACTTGGCTAGTCAACAATCACTATGTTGGTAGTTCCCTGCATATTGCCCACAGATAGTAACCATGGTGTGATTGCAGTAGATCACAGAGGACATGGCACCCTGTCCCATCTCTAAAATAGGCAAATCATTGCATACAGTGCTTCTTCACTATGTTCCCCACTGGACACCTGCAACAACTGCAGAGCCAGCAAATGTAACCCACAAAGGACATACCATGCCTTATACACATGCCCTGTATGGACAGAGGCCACTGACACCAGGGAATACCTGTATCATGCTGTCAGTGTAGGTGCATGGTCAACCTGGTGTCCATTGCCAGTTCTCACCACATGAGGTCAGGAATGGTGCATCTGATTATAACAATCTGTCTACACAACATGCCCCAGGCACCCAAGGTACACTTCCACGTGCCACAGAACATGAATGTGGGACATGTCCACATCCCAGACACTGTCCATGTCATGGAATATAGAACACATACATGGCAAGCATTGCACAGCACTGGCCACCCAAAATAGTAACCCAGATGACTGGATGGTTAATACAATACCCACCTATGTGGGCCAATCCAGACACTACACCCCTGGGCCACACTGCAGACCATTGCATGTGGCCTGATGCCAAGGTATAACCTTTGCCTAGCCTTGTACAGCCTTATGGCACAGTCATCCACTACAAACCTGTGAAGCAATGCATCCATGCATGTCAGTACTGGCAAACCTGTGTCTGTGTGTGTGGAGTATAATGATTTGGACATCATTCACACTCACCACACCTCCCATTGGCCTACTGAAGCATGCCTTCTGATGTCAGACACCTTGACATACCATTTGCCCATATATCATCCTGATAACCCCTGTGGTGCATGTGATACCTGTGTATTACTGTATTGTGGCAAACTAGCTAGTTAGGAAGTCAAATCCTGACCCTGACAACTGTGATAATGTGTGTGAGTCCCTGAGAGAGTGTGAATGTGTCGACCTTGACACCTGTTCATGTGGACAGGCACGTGTACTACACCTACCTTATCCCTCCTTTATCACTGTTGCTGATGTCACTGACCATCAAATATACCTTTGGACAGCTTCCCAACATGTATGATCTGTGGTGCATGCAATAACTTCATAGACATGTGATAGCAATACATAGTCAGGCAGGGGTTTGAAACCCCATACTGGAAAGTGTGTGACACAAACATACTTACATTTTACTCTCCCACCCCCTCCCTGTCTTACTTTGTCTCTGTTTCTCTCACTCCATGTCTGGTGGATGTGGAGAAGTACACCTGCTTTGCTTAGGCAGCAGCTCGTGTTTTGTAAGTGATGCTCATGATCAGCTGATGGCATCTGCAAGAATTGCAGTCCCCTACTAGCTGATTGCATGTGGAACAGCTGTGATAACATTCCCATAGCCGATTGCATGGAAACACACTCCTATAACTAGTAACATCATGTCTTTTTTGGCCCTTTTCATTCACTGTGAGCAGGACTTCATGTCGGTGTTTGGCAAACAGCATCACAGATGGTAGTGGGATATACCTCTAACAACATACACTGTGGAGACAGGCCAACAAACAGGAGGAGGATGTTCCTTACATGACTACAGAATGTAAGTGTTGCTCTTCTGCATTGGAGTAATGTTGGTTTAACAGGGTTTGTGTGGATATGACTGGTCTACATGATTTAATACCTCCATGACAGTGTTATGTGTTTGAGGAAACTCTCACCTGTATGGTTATCTGCAGACTGGCCAGTGTTTGGAGTCTTATGTTTCTTGCGTTACTCACAGATCACCTATCTTAGAACTGCAGAAGCATAGTCTGAGGATTGCAGTCAGTACTGACCTCATATCCCTCATAGGACATATGTTACAACAAACCCTGTAACAACAGTAAATGTATGAGGGTATCACAGCAACATGCCAATATTGGCCTGGTGTTTGTGCCTCCAGCCACAAGTCTGTCAACCTTTATACATATGTCATGTAGTAAGAGGTGCATATGTCCTGTACACCATTATTTATTGACATCATACCCGATAATAAGCTAGTCAAATATCAGACTGCTAGACATGTTATGTATAGTAGGGGTTATATTTGAGGACATAACCTGAGCATTCTGTTGTTGTGTCTACAGTACTGAGGTATGTGTACTTATGGTGATTGTCGACAGCATGTGCATTGCGAATATGTACGTTGGCCTGTGTACAGACTGTGGTAGATGTCATTGTTCTTGGTCCTGTTCTATCTGATGTTATATGCTGCTCCAGTGTAGGTACCCTATTGGTTCACCTGTTTGTAGGGCCAAACACACATGTGTCCCATACCACAGACAGGCATTGGACCACACTGTGTCGTGGCCCAATATGTGTAGAATTAGTGTGTGAATGGCACATATGAGCATGGTGTTGATCAGACAGTCCATATAGTGTAATATTAAGCTTGCTTACCATATGTGGCTGTGTTCACATTGGTTGTGGGTATGCACTTTCACACAGGTGTCTGTTACTCTGTGCTGTGACATGCCTGTAGAGCCTGCTATATTTGCAGGTACATGTGTATTCCCCCATAAGAAATGTAGGGAAGTGTTGTGGCAGTCTGCCTGTAGTTTGCACAGTGCTTTACGGAAAAAGCAAATAACTGTCAGAAAACAGAATAAAAAATAAATTGAAGTATCTATAGGATTACCAGCACTTTATTAACAAGACAATGACTTCAGTTAGCGCTTTCATCTCCCTTCACTCTCAGAGAGTTCTTCAGACTAAAATTCATTGTTCATTACATACATTAAATTAAATACCCATTCTTGGGATAATCACCCAGCAATATCCAGTCTAAGTTAAGAAGACTAGTCACATGATAAAATAGGCTAAATTAAAGAAAAAGCCTAGTCTCATGATAAAATAGGCTAAATTAAAGAGAAAAAAAATCTACAAAAGTTCTAAAAAAGTCAGTGTTTTAATCCTTTTCTTTTAAAGTACATAACAAATTCCTTCTCTATTATTGAGACCAGGGGGAAAAAACATGCATTTAATTTAACTTGCCAACAGTACTCTAGCCATTCCAGTTCTTCCTCTATGTTAATAATATTCTTGATGTTACTCAATGCTTCTAATACTAAACATTTAAGGTTAACTTTGCATTTACTTTCTTTATAGGGTTTACACATAGCATTCGTTTCATCTCCATTGGCAATAGCATAACTATGGTCGTAAATTCTTCTGTTGAGCTCCCTCGTCATTTATTCCACATAAAAAGCATGACAATCCATGCACATTAATAAATAAACTATATTTTTACTCTTATATGAAAAGCTTCCTGGTATTCTCACTACATAGTTTCCCACTTCAATTTCACTAGAGTCAGTATACAAATAATTGTACGTTACAGTTGAAACACTTATTCATTCCTTTTTTACCTTCAACTTGTATTTTTCTATTCAATTTACTTTGAAAGAAATCTTTATAATTTTTAGCTCTCTTTTGTACAAACCTGGGCCCTGTACCTATCTTTTTAATAATTTCATTATTAGTTTTGAAAATACCCCAATTTCTACTAATAATATTTCTTATAGCTTTAGAATCAACACTATTTTGCACTGCTAGTGCTGTCTTATGTGTATATTCTCTTCTTTTTATACTATCATATTTAGATACTTTTCTTTCATCTATTTCTTTCTCTAACAACTTATTCATATCCTTGTTAGGATACCCTCTACATTCCATTCTTTTACAGAAATTTTCACCTTCTTGTACGAAAACATTATCATCTTTAGTAAGATTGCTTATCCTTTTTAACTGGCCCTTAACAATGTTAGATTTTGTTTTCTTGGGATGGAGACTAGAATAATGTAAGTACATGTTGTTCTAAAAATCTTTCCTATAAATCTTAGATATCAACCTATTGTCTTCCTTATAAATAGTAAGATCTAAATAGTTAATTCTGTGCATGTCATAATTATGAGTAAATTTAAAATATGAACATACATTATTAATATATTTCAGGAATTCATTCAAGATATCAATAGGCCCTCTCCAAATTAAAAAGACATCATCAATAAAGCAAACCATATTTAATATATATTCACTATTGATGATACTAGCTGTCTCCCAACCTTGCATAAATACATTGGCATAACTGGGAGCTAAAGCTGCTCCTATAGCCACTCCATTGGCTTGAACATTCAGTTGTTCATATAACTAAATAGTTGCAACTTAATACCAGATCAGTCATTTCCATAAGCAATCCTAGTATATCAGAAGAGAACATTCTAGATTTTAAAAGTCCAGTTCTGACTGTTTCCCTACCATCTATATTAGGAATCATAGTATAGAGGGAATTAATATCCAGTGTAACTAACACATCAGTTTCATTCACAACTACAGTCTCAGTTTTACTCAAAAAGTCAAAGCCATCTCTTATATATGTAATGTTTTAAGGTACAACTTTTTGTAACACTTTGTCCACAAAAACAGATAGCCCTTCAGTCTTACTTTTAGTACTTGCAACGATAGGCCTTAGCGGGGGGGGGGGGTTCTAAGTTTTTGTGGATCTTTGGTATACCAAAGATCTTACTTACTTTAAGGTTACATTTTTTCTTATTTTTTCATCTATTCTGCCAATGCAGAACCATTCTTCTACACAAGAATCTATAAGAGCATATCCCTTTTTTTACATCTGAGAATGTCACTTTTTATAGAATTGTTTGTCTTTTAACAACTCTCTCATTTTATACTCATATTCTCCACTATCTAGTACTATCAAAGATCCCCCTTTATCAGCCTTAAATATCAGTACTTCATTTTTATATGATTTCTCAAAACATTCTTTCTCATTTTTAGTCAAGTTGTAATACTTATATCCAGCTCTATTGTCCAATGTTTCAACTATTTGTGCTTCACATACATTTAAAAACATTTCTAACTCCTTACATAATGACGAGTTAAAGAAACTAGGCTTATAAAATTCACTTTTTACTTTATTGCATGTGTTAAACATTATGTCAAAATTAAGGCTTCTAACATAGTCTCTTAGTTCATTTACAGCAACTCATTTGTCTGCTCTCTGAGCCGCAGCAAAATTCCAGCCTTTGCTAAGTACACAACATTCCTCTCTAGATAATTCATAATTAGAGAGGTTAACTATTTTAAAGTTTACAGTACCTATGTCATCCTTGGTTAATTATTTTTTTCAATGTCTCTTGTTGTGGTTCACTTGTGCATATCTGTTTTTTGATTGCTTGTTGTAATTTTTGAACCTTCCGTTTCTGCCGCTTGCTGTTACTTGAGCCCGTGTTCTCTCCTGGTTATTAACCCTCTGATATACTTCAACCACTTGTGGCATTCGTTGTTGTGATGGGTAACTATTTCCTTAATGTGAGCTGAGTTGGTGCAGGCATTCACCCCCTTCACTTTAGGTCTGACTACTTGTTCAGCATTTTTTGTTGCTGAAACATGCTGTTTCTCACTTGCTTTTGCTGTCTCATTTGAGCTCGTAGCACCCTGATTTCCAGGCTTGCTATGTAGTCTCTCCGACCTTCTTAGCAAATTTGCTTCCTCCTCACTTCTTAGAGTAGTATCTTCCGTCATGAAGCTAGTTCTATTCGCGCTATGCAGTTTTAACCTATATACTGAGGCCACGCCCCCTGCATAGTCATTCTTGTCTCAAGAATTTTTTGCTTTGGCTTAAAGTATCATTGAGTCTGATTAAATTATCTTGAATTAAGTACATTTTGCTGACAAAATTATCATTAGAAGTCACTTCTTTAAGTCTCGCATAGTTTTTTTTCACGTTTTCAGTAATAGACTCAAGTTTAGCATTATTAAACTCACGTAATACTTTCATGTATTACAGGCCAGCTCTTTGATTTATCTCAAGCTGTGAGTGTTAGTTGCACCTGGAGAATTTCAGATGCATTGTGTTGGGCAACTAGCCTGGAGGTGTGAATATCCTTGGTGAATATGGACACCTTTAATGTTTCGGTCCTGGTTTGGTGGCCGAAAAGTGTGGTAAGATTTGTAGCCTGGTATTGCAGGGGTGCTCTCTGGAACATTAAACTAGGTCTCAGTTACTGCACAGATATCGATGTTCTCCATTTTTAGGAGTGCCTCAAGAGAGTGCATTTTGAGGTTTAGACTTCTAGCATTGAGTAGCATTACCTTCAGATTTTGAATGCTTGTATCTGTTATGGTGGTGGTTTTGTCCTTTGAACCTTGCCTAAAAAAGGCACTATAGGGATTGCAAGAGCTTTATCCAGTAACCTGAATCCCAGGGGTGACAGGTGAATACCATCTCTGGCAAAACATCATGGTTTGTCGATCATGTCATCCCGGGCAGACAGATACTGGATCCCCTTTGAATGACACCAGAAGCTTAGCCAATTATTGAAGTCAATCATTCTGTCCTTATACTGTGGTATCATTCTGGGCGAAGGCAGGATGCTACTCAGGGCTAGGTCATACCTGCCTGAGCCACATGATCTAAGAGCTCTTCCATGTCTCTTTTCTTGTAGTCCAGGGAGGTACGTCTCAAGTCATTCACTCCAAAATGGACAATGACAGAGTCATATTTGTACTTGTTGTAGAGTGACTTGAGTGCATGCGTTATGTGGCAGATCCCGGCACCCAACAGGTAGCTGACTGTAATTTTCTCCTTGTTCAGCCTGGTGATTGGGACATCAGTGTACCTGACTATAGAGTCACCTATAACTAAAGTGTTGGGTATGTTGCCTTGCCTTAGAGGCTGTTGTTGGGTGGCACACTGATGTTGTGAGCTATGTGTCACTTTGGTTGTGACTGGTGTTTGTTTGCATTTCAGCTTCGGAGGTCCTTGTTGCTTGGGCAAGTTAATGTTAAGATCCTCTGCATATGTGGGCTTAGTGTTGCTATGTGTGGGTGTTGATGGTGTGGGTTTTGAAGGGCTATGTGTTGCTTGAGGTGTAGTGCAGGTGTTAACCTTCTCCTCTTGACTGTCTAGCACAATCTTGGCTGCAGAGAGCTTTGCCTCCAGTTTGGCTATGTAAGAGCATCTCTCACAGGTTGTAGTGTTGGGTGGTAGGAGGAGAAGGTTGTCTGTGTACATGAGGCAGTTGCTGCATTGCCCCAGTATGCTCAGATTCACCAGGTGGATAGGGGAAATCACTGAAAGCTGACCCTTGCCCATGCCTGTTTAGGTGATTTTTTTGTAAAGTACAAGAGCTGTTTTCCCTTACCTTTACAAGCTACTTTGCAATTATAGGCTGTTTAGTGCCTACAATTAATTTCTTCTTATTAACAAGGAGAGTTGAGTGCTTGTATCAGTTTAAGCCTTCCTAGTGCTTTCCAGCAGGTTCTAGAGCAAGTGCTAGTCAGAGGGGTTCAGATTTTAGTGCTACTAATGAGAAACCAGCTAGTTCTAAGGGAAAATTTGACTAGCAGACATTCTGGCACCTGGAATAGTTTAACCATAGCCCCGCGGTGCTGCACGATGCAAAAAATGTGCAAACACATGTGTTTTTAAGACAGAAAGTTGAAAGGGATAGAAATCATTCCAAAATGGCTATTAAAATTACAATTTCAGAGCTGGAAACCACTCCTCTAGTGTTGGATAAACAGTACAATGCTCACCAGTCCCACTGGTAAGCAATAGGAATTCCCTCTATCACAGCAAGGTCTGAATAGCTCTGAACACAGAAAATAAAGTCCTGAAACCAGCAAAGTCTGGGATCTGGACTATACTAGCTAGGAAACATGGGAAACTAGCAAAGAAGATAGTATTTTTTTTTTGGTTAAAACAGGCTAAACAATGCAATAATACAGTACAAAAAAAAATGCTTGAATCTCTTTGTGTTCTGACTATGCTTCTCAAACATTTTGGAAATATAGAGTATAAATGTTTGAGAAGCACAGTCAGAACACAAGGAGATTCAAGCAATTTTTTTTTGTTTAAGAAAGGGAGAAAAGAGGAACAGAAGGAAAGAAGCTAAGCAGGTTGGCCTTCTCAGATGCTCTCTCTCTATTAGGTAGAATGAGCTAATGACACTAGACTGGGAGGAGTGTCCAAGATCAAATTTAGAGTAGGAGCGGGCAACTGCAAGGCCAGCAGGTATAAAGACAGGATGCCAATAGGGAATGAATATATATGTGTATGTACATGTAGACATATATCTACATATGTATATGCATATATCCATATCCTTGTCATGTGTAAACATTACTGTTGTATATACCTTCCCAGATGTATCACACTGTATGTATCTGATATGTGTATATTTAGATATAACAACATACATGATGCAACAGTAATATCACAAACAAGTACTACACAATTGTAGAAGTCACAGCAATTGTTCAACACTATTCAATATGTGTACTGACAGATATATTAGAAAAACATCAACTGTTTTCCAGCTGTCATGGCATAGTGGTTAATTGTTGTGACTATAGTGTACAGGGTCCTGGGTTCACGACCTGCAAGGGGTATTTATTTTGTTGCTGGGCAGAACAAGGGCTGCTGGCAATTTTGAGCAGCTTTAAGCATGTCTGCATGGGTTTGCACGAAGCAAAGTGGTGCTAACATACGGCTAAACGTACAGGCACTTACACTGTGTAGGCTTTGCTTACCAGTGTGCAAATGTGCTTAGCTGTCATATTGTAGCAATGCTGACAACTGCTGAGCATGTATCAGCCCTGGTAACCAGTGCTCACCTCCCAGTCTGATAACATAGCAGGGTAATGACATCTGTAATAAGTGTATGTAATGCCATGTACATAACATGTGTCTATGTGCTGTCATTGCAGTAGCAAGGGGTGTGAGTCTTCTGTCTGGGACACTTGTGTATATATGGCTTGTACAACACTCTTATCCATGTGAATGTGTTACATACAAGGGTAGTATCCCATGTTATATGCAGTCATACTGGACAATGATCTGACATGTAGAAAATAACCACAGACTACTGTCTGTATAGCTCATGTCAGTGAGGGCTGCCATCATGTAGTAATGGCATACCTATTGGAGTCAGACATCTGTCTGTCAACACATTCATCCTACTGCATAGCTAGTTGGTGAGCTGATGTATGTCAGTCCCTGTACAGATGTGCAGATGTCAGGTATCCATCTTGGGTATGTACAGACAATCTATGCTTGACTGACGCTGACATGTCTGCCCAGCTTTGTTATAAATGCCACAGATAGGACTCAACACCCTGTATGCACCACATGCCATGGATACCTCAACTACACTACCACAGTCAACAGAACATGCTTGGGTACAGGTCTCCAAGACAGACACTAACCATGTTATGTAATAGCATTTTGCATACATGTCAACTGGAGCACCTCTCTGCAGGAGGCACCCAGAGGATTGCCTGATGCATGTCACTCTCACCCTGAGGGTCACCACAGTGGTGTCTGTAGATAGATGGCCTGCTGGCACATGGCAAGTGGCATGATACCACTGTACACACATCCCCTACACTTCAAATCTCTCCATGGACAATAGCCAGGTACACACCTATGAACACCTACACCGATGCACCCCAGTACTAACAAATGTGTACATGTGCATTACTGAGAATATCAGTGTCTGTGTGTTAGTAGACCTGTAGTTGAGAATACCCTGAGGCCCTTCACACCCACCGCACCACCCATTTCCATAGTTAGATGTGGCTGCTGCTGTACCAGACATTACATGTACCTTGTTACACTCCTCTCCCTAAGGGCTACCTGGGCCTTGCAGTACCAGCACAACACTGTTGTACAAATGGGTTGATAGGCATGGGATACCCACTGAGATCTGGCAAGTGTGAGTATACGTGCATGTGTGCATATATGTAGGGTACAGTATATCGAGGCCACATACTCCTATTATAATATGCATTACCACACAGTATTAGGAATAGTGATATTGCTGCCCATAGGAGAGGCATGACAATGCATCACCCTACTATGTTTGTGGCATGTGCATTAGATGCATATCCCTGTAGTAGCACTCTTGGGATGGACAAGGAGTTATATTTCAATCCTGGTTAATGTGTGATGGTGGGTATGTCAGAGTGTCATCATGGGTTCCAGTGCATATAATATCCACAGTGGGGTGTGGGTGCTGGGTACACTGTCATTACACCCTGGTACCCCCGGTACATGTCCCATGTACCACTGTATGGTGACCACTGTCACCATCAACCATACAGGTAACTGATAACACTATCCAACCCAGTTATGTGCTGTGTGAAACCTACCTATAACACATTGGACACACTGACAAGGTAGTTAGCACTGATAGGCCCAGGTCTCTAGGATGTGTGTCTGACTGTTATGTGTTTGTCACTGTGTATATGACGGTATATCACACTACGTATTGTCCATATACAACCATTATATCCCCCATTACCATACTGTACATGTCTGAGTATGTTCTGTATGCAGCATGTAACCTGGAACACACCTCATCCTAAAAGCGGTGTGGTGTGTGCAACTAAAGCCACACACATCAGTAACACTACATACCTAGGTAGGGGTTTAGTCCCAGTGTTGCCAAGTAAGAGTGTGTGTGTATGAGGAGGGATCTACTTCAAGTTGCAGAATATACATGTCCCGGGGGTCATCTGTCCAAGAACTGCATGGCATATGCTAACATGTCACAGGTATCCTGTGGACATGCATTCCATCACAAGTACTGTTAGCTGTGTAAATGGCCTCTTCCCCACTGTAGAGGTGTGCAGCAATACTGGGGTTGGTATATATATATATATATATATATATATATATATATATATATATATATATATATATCTATATAGCTGGGTTCGTAGGTTAGTACTAGGCTAACTGCCCTTGCGAGCCATTTTAAGCCTAGCCAATTATCCCCTGTGAGAGTCAAACCCTGTACCTTGTATTTGTAAGGCAAACACCTCAACCATTAAGCCACCCTCCCATTGTAGCCTCTGTAATTCTGTTGTGGATGCAGCCAACATCATTGCAGTTACTGTTGAGTGTATCCCCCCATGTAGCTGGCCATAATACTGTACAGTTAATGTCAACCAGTTAGGTATGTGTCTATCACACTATATGCAGTTCTACAGCACCTCTCACCCTCCAAAGTGTAGGGGTGTGCCACCCACACCAGCACACATATGTTTACCTTGTTGAGGATTGCACTACATTGGAGAGTGGGACATATACCCTGCCAGTACCATCATCAATGAAAACTTATTCCACAATGTGTTGTTCTGCATAGTCTGGCTTGGTGGAATTACAGAGGCTACAATGGGTTCCTTGCACAGGTACATACATCCATGTGTACAGTATTCTCAGTGTTGTGCATCAACACCTAAGCCTCTATGTGTGTTATACACAAACATGTGGTGTGTAACACCTAGTGCAACTACCATTGTCCACTGTAGAAGGGATGCTAACAGCAGCCACCATGCAATCACCTGTATACACCATCCCCAGACCTATTTGCCATGTGGCACAGGTAGTAACTGTTATACAGACCTGTGGCATGTGTTCACCTGTACCCAGGATATGGCCATGCCAAGGTGTCACCACAGTGCCATACCCCTTGTGAGATATGACAGCAGACCATCTCCGGCTGACACATGGACACCTACAACACAAATGGATAGCATTATGGAGACCACAATCACTCAGTGTTACTAACAGCTATAATGCATCATGGCTGGACATCTATACTACCTGACATGTACGCATTAAACATTACTGCTGACAACATGTTACAAAGCAGTACATTGGTACACTGTAGTATGGTCACAGTGTGCATCAGAACCATATTAGCCTGTCCCTGCATCGATGTTATGGATGACAGGGATGTGGTACAGGTATCATCTTATGCACAGGGTGTGTTGTTGGTTTGCCAGAGACCTAGGCTGGGCCATACATTTGACACCATGTGTGTGAGTGAGGGGTTTTAATTACTAATATGGCCATGGTGATGTGGTGTGTGTAGATATGGGGTTGCCCTAGGTGTGTTTGTATTGTGTGTGAGTTTGCGTGCACACATTTCTGCCATGTGGCTGCCCTATACAGGTGTATGTTGAACAGCTGCAGACCATACCTGGCAGGATGTGCAGTTCACCGCCTCCGGCCATGGACACGAGAACTGTGCCTCCTAGGGGTTCCACAGGCACATCCAAGTACAAGTCTCAATATGCTACTCTCCCCTGATGATGACAAATGTCTGCTGGAACCAGGTCCCTCCTGGGACTGGCCAGGGCCATGTGCATGTGGCCTGCTGTGGTGTGGTGTGAACAGAACCCCCTTGCAGTGCTGGGGCTGGTACTGCCACTACGGGAGTGGCTTGGTGTCCTTGCACATCCATGTTGACCTCCAGATGTTAGTGTTGCTGGCCTACGTTCACATGCCCATCGCACCACTCCCACCACATGCTCTAGCACATACAATCCACAGTCGAGGAGGCCCAGCATCTCACCCCACTGTCTATCCATGACCTCTGTATAATAATGGGGGGCAACTGCAAGATCATGAATATTGTCACTTACAGCTGAAAAAGCAGCCCTCTGCAGCCTCAGACCCTGTCTGGTGTACCACTCCATATGTGCCTGTGCCTCCATGACAGCCTGAAACATGCGTCTGGTGGTACCAGGTGGGGCACTCCTGCCGGGGCACGATAACAAGCAGCCCTCCCATGAGCACCTCTGTGCATCTGCCTATGTGGTACCCTGCTGGACATCCAGCTATGGCTGCTGTGTCCAGACACAACAGCCATAGATACCACACTGTCCTGTGCACTGCCACCAACCGCCAACTGTCTCTCTGCTATGGCCACTGGCGATGGGGTATCTATAGTCACTGTGACTGTGTGCAGTGATGGGGTGTTGTTTTGGCCTCTGACAGCCCAGCCTGTGCCTCAACATCATTTTCAGTGTCTGTATGGACACCAACATCAGATTGCATGCAGGAGGGACCCTGACCCACCTCGCCACCTGTGAGGGGAAAGCAAGAAATGCACTTTAAGACCTGTACATCATTGCTTAACAGTACACACATACATACACACACACACACACGCACACACATGCACACACACACACACACACACACACACACACACACACACACACACACACACACACACACACCCTGATATTCCACCATAATACCTACCTGTCCATGAGTTTACAGACTGTCCCAAGCTTATTCTCTTAAGTTCCCCAGCCTACATCACACTTGATAACTTACATTCATTAATACCAATCATTAACGTATCATTCTTCTAATTGCCTAGACAAGTGACCAAAAAACATGACCTGTTACTCCATTACCTCTTTGACTTGATTGGAGTCGGTTTTACAAGGATTCAATGCTGCCATCCAGTGTTCACCCTGGGTTTGTCCAGAGATCAAGAGCATGGCCCCCATATATAGGGGCTACTACAGTCACTCAATAATGTCATGCACTGGAGTGTCATATGTAACTATTGCTCAGTAGATGCAAAATCTGTTGCTCTATTAACTTATTTTGTGGACAACAGTAATATTTAGATACACTCACTGGTGTTGTCTAGTAATTCCCCAATGCATCTGTAGTGCTGCATATGTGGGTATTCTTTCACCCTTCTGCTGATTGCAGTTTTAACAGTATACCTGGTGTCTAGTTTCCCTCCCAGTGCATGTTCCATGCTACAGACTTTATTATACTATCAGCTGTCCTGAGATTACATATCAGACAAGTATTCCTGGTGTCTCATGTGTCAATCCATGTCCATGTACTGCACGATTCCAAAGGGAAGTTGAGACGTATGAACAACCCTTCAATCGCACATGTACATACATGGACACACAAGCACATGCACACACACATACACACACATCCTGCATGCATCAACCCCCCTCCACTCTACCAGATTGCAGTTACAGACAAAATAACCCCCCCCCTACACACACACACTTACAGGTGAGGTTGCACGAAGATATTACACACAGACCTCCCATTACCCATCTGTCAACATGCATAACATCTGGTACTCAACAGCATGCAGTGCAGCTATGGTCAATCCATGCTAGCAGCAGTATACATGTGTGTGATGCATGGGTTGTGTTTGTGTTAGTAGGTGATACCCCTTCCCCTGGAAAACACTTCACTCATGTACACAGTATTGCTGTGCACCTGTTCAGCACCCTGCCATGTACTGTGCACCATACTTCACAGGTGTACACACCATTGCTGAATGTGTATTACTGTGTCAGTTATGTCTGCTCTGCTGCTCACAGCCCCTATGTGTTTGTCAAAACACATACCTGGGATGATATGTGGACAGATGTCATTTGTGAATGCCTGATGTCTGATTTACAGATGTCATCAGCAGCAGCGCTTGTGTGACCAATACGTTACAATTACACTGACAACTGTCAAACCTTACTGTGCTATGGAGAGTGTACACACCCTTATTGCTATGAGGCCCTCTTCCTTGATATGCCATGAGACCACATTACTGCATATGTTAATATTACATGAGCCTGATATGTGATATATGTCCTGTGCAATCAAATTCAATGTCAAACAAATGTGTTAGTTGTGCTGATGCTGATTGAGATACATACACTTTGTGAGTGCATATGTGTGCACACCCTTATCATGATGGTTTGTTGCACCTACTATTATGCATACTACAGCAGTCACTATTCCTGGCAGGGTATACTAGCATGGGACATCTGCATTTGCCAGTATATTATCAGGCTTCCCTACACATGTCCCCCAACTCTGCATGATTGCAAAGTCAACTCATGTGCACATCCCTTGGAGTTCACACACTGCTGTCACTATTGCTGTGGAATCAGGGTTATGTCTGCCACAGTTTCTGACCCTGACTGTGTGCAGATACAGCCATTTGTAGCATCCTTTGGTTCCCTGCTGCAGTGCACTGTTGTGTCATGATGACACACCCTCCTCACCTTCAGCCTTTCTGCAGATGCTTGACAACTATGGCCTATGCATGTGTGTCAGTTTACAGTGTCCCAAACACTGAGCACCACGTGTGACAGCCTAGTCTCAGCTAATGAATGGCAAACATACAGGTGTACACTTGCACTGGCACTGTACAGATGGGGAAGGTGGGCCTGCGGTGGGGTGGGGTGTTGGTTATGCAGCACATGTATCATACATGATACTGTCTGTAGGTTTCCAACGTGGTCTTGGTACACCAGTACACATTTCAATGCATGCCTTTTGGGGACCTCTTCTGTTATGCATACGCTACCTGTAGAGAGGCCTGGGTGATGTTTCCTGTGGTACAACTGTCACATCTGATTACCGTAACACATGGGCCACACATTTGCAGAGTCCAAGCAATTGATGACACAGGTACTGCACAGCTAGTACTTGCTAGACATTCCTGCAACCCCCTCAGTCTTTTGGCATGTTACTAGGCAGTCTGCATGACTGGTTTGCTACATGTGACATCATCTGTCTTGGATGGCCATCTGTTTATTTCCTACATTATTCCTGTCCCATACATCCTCACCACATTCATGACTGTCTGCACTATTTGCCATGGTATATGCAATGTTGAGGTATGGCTACATGTCTAACTCCTAGTTGCTACCTGTTGGGTATGGGGACCATGCCATGGCATGTAGTATGTCTGCAAGCCACGGCTGCCTCTGTTGCAGGTAAGTGGGCACATTTGATGGCCAAACATCTTGGAAAGCAGACCAATTCTTGATGTGACATTGGGGACGTGTACTTGCTGAAAGGTGCATTTCCTTGACAAATGGATGTGGTCAGTACCACAACAGCTGCTTCCACTATATTTTATCTGGAGTGTGTGCACACATATACTTCCAGTGTTTGTGATGGTATGTATTCTCCATATTTGCTGTCCTAACATACGATTCCATATTACACACTCATTGCTCATGTTAGGACCACATTACACATTGTAATGGTTGTGGACGGCAGTATTGTGATATGCCGTAGTGTAGATCTGTGACAGTTGCCATTTTAATACTGGTATATACACTGTTGTAGCACTGTATAAGGGTGATGTTTCACACATGTCCTTACTGTAGGCCATTTGTCCCACCATTATGTTTATCTCTGCGCACAATTTTGCAATGACAGGATGTTAGTTATATTGCAGGAGTCTGACATACCCTTCAGATACACCATCATGGTGACCACTGTAATGCAGTGCAGTTAACAGCAACAATACATGAACATGCATGGCATGAATTATGGGTAGGTGTGTTAAATGTATGCATGGAAAATACCATAGCCATAACATGACCGGTGTATTGGCAAACCTGAACAAACACCATACTCACCAGCTACAGCCTGCTGCCTTGGAGGTATACCAGAGGGACCTACATAAGTGTGTGAGAGATGTGATGTCAGTAGCCACAGCTGTGGCATTGGTACAGGGTGGGTGCAGCATTACAGTACATCAACAGTACAAGGCCACAATACTGCAGCTTATGCCCATCTGTTTATTACTACTACACAGCAACAGACTATATATATATATATATATATATATATATATATATATATATATATATATATATATATGCATGATC
>NC_056732.1:822661697-822671041 GCF_019279795.1 Protopterus annectens
ATGGGCCAATTAACTGGACATTCTGGACAAATCTGTACAGTTGAGGGGTATGATTATCCATACAGCTTACTACCACTCCCAGGATTTGAACCATGGCTGTGTCTGCTAAAAATAAAACAGAGTACATCACAGTTGAGTGTGCTATACATGTATTGCTGTTTATCTTTTTTCTGATTTCTGTCTTTACGTCTCCCATGGTTTTACAATCTGACCTTGTAATTATAACACTCTTATACAGTTTTATTATGTAGCACAGTGTGGATAACAACGATGAGTAATACCTTATTATTCAAAGAAACTGCAACACTAACAATGCCATACAATACCAGAGTAAACAGTACCAGTCCAAGATTTCAATCTTTTATTTCTAGGCACAGTTTTTGTATCAAACAGACCTGTGGGTAGAATGTTTGTTAGCACTACCTGAATGTTGCCACACATATTACCAGATTCCACATTATTATTATGCACATACGTCTCACTCTGTTACTGCACACACTCTGGTCATAGCTTCACAACATGGGGGTGGAGAAGGGACATACTTTGCTTATTACTCTCATAACATTTTGTTGAGTTGCTAGAGTGACATGTTTGTTCTTATAGATATATTTCTGTCAGTTATGATGTCTGACAATCAGTTGTATGTCGTTATTTGCTGCCTAAACTTCTGGGATCATCTCACTGATTTGCCAGGGGGACAGGATGATAGGTAGCGGATATGGGACAATTAACTGGTCATTCTAGACAGATCTGTACAGTTGTAGTGTATGACTCTGCATACAGCTTACTACCACTCCCAGGATACGAACCATGGCTGTGTGTGCTAAAAATAAAACAGTTCACATATCAGTTGAGTGTGCTATTTGAATTATGTTGTCTACCTTTTCACTGTTTTCTAAGTCTCTCTCAGTTGTACAATATAACCTCTTGTGATTACAACAGTCTTATACAGACATTCCTACACATTTTATTTAGGTAGCACAGTGTGGGTAACGGTGCTTAATACAACAGTACTAGTAAGAGATTGCAACACTACATTACCATATGATACCAGAGTAAACACAAGCAGTCCAGCAATTAGACCTTTATTGTTAGGCTGTTAACCTTTTATTTGCATACAACATATATGAGACTCTTCCTGCCATATTGCCTGGTGTATTCAGTACATGCCATACAAAATACAGGTTTTATACTGGCAATTAACTTTATACTACTTTTAGATTTATTTCTTATGACAGTACATGCAAGAGTATTACTAACCTGCCATGCGATGCAACCTCTGCAATCTACAGGCATGGGCATCCTGGTTCACAGCCCGCTCATCTGCCACTGTCAAAGACATAAGAGAAATATTTAGCCATACCTATCCATGATATACATGAGCTGGCAATTATTAAAAAGGTAGTAGACTGATACTTACACACGGCTGGGACATCCCTCATCTCCCTTGCCTCCTGCATCCACTGATCCAAGAGCTCCCTCTTTCTCCGCTTCAGGTCAGCATAGTGATGCCTGACCTGCTCACCAGTTCGAGTTATGCCAGTGGCACTGGGGAGGTCATGAGCGAAATGGTCCCACTTTATATTGGGAACCCTGGTACGTGGCCTGCAGCAATCTCTAGTTATGGTCTTTAACAAGGAGTCCTGTCATGACTTTGGGCTCCTGGATGTCCCAGTGCTGCACCCAAATGTGTACTCCTTCTGCCACACTGGTCCTGTTGCCTACAGGAGGATGCTGCAACCAGTTATGAGATGTATTCCCACCTGTTGGGTTTAAATAGGGCTGATTTTGCACACTTTGCCGTGATTGGATGGTTTCAAAAATGCTAAGCTTTGGGCAAACCTGCTTACCAAAGGTTGGCATTGCTAAAAGGGGTATACCAATGGGCAAACTGATTTGCCTGACCTACACCTTGATTACACATAGTAAGCAGGGCTGTGCAATTCTTAGCATTGCTTAAATTTTAATTTGCATACTATTTGATGTTTGACATTGATTTATTATTCATTACATGTTATATATGTGTTTGGTAACCATGATTCATGTATACGTACACTGTATGGGGTCCTTGTCTTTATTAAAGGATTTCAACACTTATTTTACAATGACACCTCACATCTGGACTTAATGCAGTACTCCAGTTCACATATTTATTTTATGTACTAGGTCATACAACATAAAACTGTATATAAATTCCTTTCACATGTTAAGTTTGATTTTCCTATAGTGCGTATGTGTTTAGTGATGGCTTACTGGATAACGATTTAAAGTAATTTGTTTGTGTTGCTTTGAGCAATATCTAGCTGGAAGTTGAATGTTTTTTCAGTAGGTCTTATACAAGTGGTATTTTCAGTTAAGGTTTGTTAAAAAACCTGCATAGCCAGTGATAAGTGGGGGTAGTTTACCTCATTGTTATTCGGTTTCTGTCTTATACAAGTGGTACAGTGAATTGTTTTCTGTTTAAACAGTGTGCTTTGGCCAACTGAGACCTGCATGAGTGGAGCTAAGTAGATTTTTATCTGCACGTTTATCAAATAATACACGATTTAAAGTAATTTGTTTGTGTTGCATTGAGCAATATCTAGCTGGAAGTTGACTGTTTTTTCAGTAGGTCTTAAACAAGTGGTATTTTCAGTTAAGGCTTGTTAAAAAACCTGCATAGCCAGTGATAAGTGGGGGTAGTTTACTTCATTGTTATTTGGTTTATGTCTTATACAAGTGGTACAGTGAATTGTTTTCTGTTTAAACTGTGAGCTTTGGCCAACTGAGACCTGCATGACTGGAGCTAAGTAGATTTTTATCTGCACTTTTATCAAATAATACACAATTTAAAGTAATTTGTTTGTGTTGCATTGAGCAATATCTAGCTGGAAGTTGACTGTTTTTTCAGTAGGTCTTATACAAGTGGTATTTTCAGTTAGGGCTTGTTAAAAAACCTGCATAGCCAGTGATAAGTGGGGGTAGTTCACCTCTTTGTTATTCGGTTTCTGTCTTATAAAACTGGTACAGTGAATTGTTTTCTGATTAAACAGTGAGCTTTGGCCAACTGAGACCTGCATGAGTGGACCTAAGTAGATTTTTATCTGCACTTTTATCAAATAATACATGATTTAAAATAATTTGTTTGTGCTGCATTGAGCAATATCTAGCTGGAAGTTGACTGTTTTTTCAGTAGGTCTTATACAAGTGGTATTTTCAGATAAGGCTTGTTAAAAAACCTGAATAGCAAGTGATAAGTGGGGGTAGTTTACCTCATTGTTATTCGATTTCTGTCTTATACAAGTGGTACAGTGAATTGTTTTCTGTTTAAACTGTGAGTTTTGGCCAACTGAGACCTGCATGAGGGGAGCTAAGTAGATTTTTATCTGCACTTTTATCAAATAATACACGATTTAAAGTAATTTGTTTGTGTTGCATTGAGCAATAACTAGCTGGAAGTTTACTGTTTTTTCAGTAGGTCTTATACAAGTGGTATTTTCAGTTAAGGCTTGTTAAAAAACCTGCATAGCCAGTGATAACTGGGGGTAGTTTACCTCATTGTTATTCGGTTTCTGTCTTATACAAGTGGTACAGTGAATTGTTTTCTGTTTAAACTGTGAGCTTTGGCCAACTGAGACCTGCATGAGTGGAGCTAAGTAGATTTTTATCTGCACTTTTATCAAATAATACACGATTTAAAGTAATTTGTTTGTGTTGCATTGAGCAATATCTAGCTGGAAGTTGACTGTTTTTTCAGTAGTTTTATACAAGTGGTATTTTCAGTTAAGGCTTGTTAAAAAACCTGCATAGCCAGTGATAACTGGGGGTAGTTTACCTCATTGTTATTTGGTTTCTGTCTTATACAAGTGGTACAGTGAATTGTTTTCTGTTTAAACTGTGAGCTTTGGCCAACTGAGACCTGCGTGAGTGAAGCTATGTAGATTTTTATCTGCACTTTTATCAAATAATACACGATTTAAAATAATTTGTTTGTGTTGCATTGAGCAATATCTAGCTGGAAGTTGACTGTTTTTTCAGCAGGACTTATACAAGTGGTATTTTCAGTTAAGGCTTGTTAAAAAACCTGCATAGCCTGTGATAAGTGGGGGTAGTTTACCTCATTGTTATTCGGTTTCTCTCTTATACAAGTGGTAGAGTGAATTGTTTTCTGTTTAAACTGTGACCTTTGGCCAACTGAGACCTGCATGAGTAGAGCTAAGTAGATTTTTATCTGCACTCTTATCAAATAATACACGATTTAAAGTAATTTGTTTGTGTTGCATTGAGCAATATCTAGCTGGAAGTTGAATGTTTTTTCAGTAGGTCTTATACAAGTGGTATTTTCAGTTAAGGCTTGTTAAAAAACCTGCATAGCCAGTGATAAGTGGGGGTAGTTTACCTCATTGTTATTCGGTTTCTGTCTTATACAAGTGGTACAGTGAATTGTTTTCTGTTTAAACTGTGAGCTTTGGCCAACTGAGACCTGCATGAGTGGAGCTAAGTAGATCTTTATCTGCACTTTTATCAAATAATACACGATTTAAAGTAATTTGTTTGTGTTGCATTGAGCAATATCTAGCTGGAAGTTGACTGTTTTTTCAGTAGGTCTTAGACAAGTGGTATTTTCAGTTAAGGCTTGTTAAAAAACCTGCATAGCCAGTGATAAGTGGGGGTAGTTTACCTCATTGTTATTCGGTTTCTGTCTTATACAAGTGGTACAGTGAATTGTTTTCTGTTTAAACTGTGAGTTTTGGCCAACTGAGACCTGCATGAGTGGAGCTAAGTAGATTTTTATCTGCACTTTTATCAAATAATACACGATTTAAAGTAATTTGTTTGTGTTGCATTGAGCAATATCTAGCTGGAAGTTGACTGTTTTTTCAGTAGGTCTTATACAAGTGGTATTTTCAGTTAAGGCTTGTTAAAAAAACTTCATAGCCAGTGATAAGTGGGGGTAGTTTACCTCATTGTTATTTGGTTACAGTCTTATACAAGTTGTACAGTGAATTGTTTTCTGTTTAAACTGTGAGCTTTGGCCAACTGAGACCTGCATGAGGGAGCTAAGTAGATTTTTATCTGCACTTTTATCAAATAATACACAATTTAAAGTAATTTGTTTGTGTTGCATTGAGCAATATCTAGCTGGAAGTTGACTGTTTTTTCAGTAGGTCTTATACAAGTGGTATTTTCAGTTAAGGCTTGTTAAAAAACCTGCATAGCCAGTGATAAGTGTGGGTAGTTTACCTCATTGTTATTTGGTTTCTGTCTTATACAAGTGGTACAGTGAATTGTTTTCTGTTTAAACTGTGAGCTTTGGCCAACTGAGACCTGCATGAGTGGAGCTAAGTAGATTTTATCTGCACTTTTATCAAATAATACACGATTTAAAGTAATTTGTTTGTGTTGCATTGAGCAATATCTAGCTGGAAGTTGACTGTTTTTCAGTAGGTCTTATACAAGTGGTATTTTCAGTTAAGGCTTGTTAAAAACCTGCATAGCCAGTGATAAGTGGGGTTAGTTCACCTCATTGTTATTCGGTTTCTGTCTTATACAAGTGGTACAGTGAATTGTTTTCTGTTTAAACTGTGAGCTTTGGCCAACTGAGACCTGCATGAGTGGAGCTAAGTAGATTTTATCTGCACTTTTATCAAATAATACATGATTTAAAGTAATTTGTTTGTGTTGCATTGAGCAATATCTAGCTGGAAGTTGACTGTTTTTCAGTAGGTCTTATACAAGTGGTATTTTCAGTTAAGGCTTGTTAAAAAACCTGCATAGCCAGTGATAAGTGGGGGTAGTTTACCTCATTGTTATTCAGTTTCTGTCTTATACAAGTGGTACAGTGAATTGTTTTCTGTTTAAACTGTGAGCTTTGGCCAACTGAGACCTGCATGAGTGGAGCTAAGTAGATTTTTATCTGCACTTTTATCAAATAATACACGATTTAAAGTAATTTGTTTGTGTTGCATTGAGCAATATCTAGCTGGAAGTTGACTGTTTTTCAGTAGGTCTTATACAAGTGGTATTTTCAGTTAAGGCTTGTTAAAAACCTGCATAGCCAGTGATAAGTGGGGTAGTTTACCTCATTGTTATTCGGTTTCTGTCTTATACAAGTGGTACAGTGAATTGTTTTCTGTTTAAACTGTGAGCTTTGGCCAACTGAGACCTGCATGAGTGGAGCTAAGTAGATTTTTATCTGCACTTTTATCAAATAATACACAATTTAAAGTAATTTGTTTGTGTTGCATTGAGCAATATCTAGCTGGAAGTTGACTGTTTTTTCAGTAGGTCTTATACAAGTGGTATTTTCAGTTAAGGCTTGTTAAAAAACCTGCATAGCCAGTGATAAGTGGGGTAGTTTACCTCATTGTTATTCGGTTTCTGTCTTATACAAGTGGTACAGTGAATTGTTTTCTGTTTAAACTGTGAGCTTTGGCCAACTGAGACCTGCATGAGTGGAGCTAAGTAGATTTTTATCTGCACTTTTATCAAATAATACACAATTTAAAGTAATTTGTTTGTGTTGCATTGAGCAATATCTAGCTGGAAGTTGACTGTTTTTCAGTAGGTCTTATACAAGTGGTATTTTCAGTTAAGGCTTGTTAAAAAACCTGCATAGCCAGTGATAAGTGGGGGTAGTTTACCTCATTGTTATTCGGTTTCTGTCTTATACAAGTGGTACAGTGAATTGTTTTCTGTTTAAACTGTGAGCTTTGGCCAACTGAGACCTGCATGAGTGGAGCTAAGTAGATTTTTATCTGCACTTTTATCAAATAATACATGATTTAAAGTAATTTGTTTGTGTTGCATTGAGCAATATCTAGCTGGAAGTTGACTGTTTTTTCAGTAGGTCTTATACAAGTGGTATTTTCAGTTAAGGCTTGTTAAAAAACCTGCATAGCCAGTGATAAGTGGGGTAGTTTACCTCATTGTTATTCGGTTTCTGTCTTATACAAGTGGTACAGTGAATTGTTTTCTGTTTAAACTGTGAGCTTTGGCCAACTGAGACCTGCATGAGTGGAGCTAAGTAGATTTTTATCTGCACTTTTATCAAATAATACACGATTTAAAGTAATTTGTTTGTGTTGCATTGAGCAATATCTAGCTGGAAGTTGACTGCTTTTTCAGTAGGTGTTATACAAGTGGTATTTTCAGTTAAGGCTTGTTAAAAACCTGCATAGCCAGTGATAAGTGGGGTAGTTTACCTCATTGTTATTCGGTTTCTGTCTTATACAAGTGGTACAGTGAATTGTTTTCTGTTTAAACTGTGAGCTTTGGCCAACTGAGACCTGCATGAGTGGAGCTAAGTAGATTTTTATCTGCACTTTTATCAAATAATACACGATTTAAAGTAATTTGTTTGTGTTGCATTGAGCAATATCTAGCTGGAAGTTGACTGTTTTTCAGTAGGTCTTATACAAGTGGTATTTTCAGTTAAGGCTTGTTAAAAAACCTGCATAGCCAGTGATAAGTGGGGTAGTTTACCTCATTGTTATTCGGTTTCTGTCTTATACAAGTGGTACAGTGAATTGTTTTCTGTTTAAACTGTGAGCTTTGGCCAACTGAGACCTGCATGAGTGGAGCTAAGTAGATTTTATCTGCACTTTTATCAAATAATACACGATTTAAAGTAATTTGTTTGTGTTGCATTGAGCAATATCTAGCTGGAAGTTGACTGTTTTTCAGTAGGTCTTATACAAGTGGTATTTTCAGTTAAGGCTTGTTAAAAAACCTGCATAGCCAGTGATAAGTGGGGGTAGTTTACCTCATTGTTATTCAGTTTCTGTCTTATACAAGTGGTACAGTGAATTGTTTTCTGTTTAAACTGTGAGCTTTGGCCAACTGAGACCTGCATGAGTGGAGCTAAGTAGATTTTATCTGCACTTTTATCAAATAATACACAATTTAAAGTAATTTGTTTGTGTTGCATTGAGCAATATCTAGCTGGAAGTTGACTGTTTTTTCAGTAGGTCTTATACAAGTGGTATTTTCAGTTAAGGCTTGTTAAAAAACCTGCATAGCCAGTGATAAGTGGGGTAGTTTACCTCATTGTTATTCGGTTTCTGTCTTATACAAGTGGTACAGTGAATTGTTTTCTGTTTAAACTGTGAGCTTTGGCCAACTGAGACCTGCATGAGTGGAGCTAAGTAGATTTTTATCTGCACTTTTATCAAATAATACACGATTTAAAGTAATTTGTTTGTGTTGCATTGAGCAATATCTAGCTGGAAGTTGACTGTTTTTTCAGTAGGTCTTATACAAGTGGTATTTTCAGTTAAGGCTTGTTAAAAAACCTGCATAGCCAGTGATAAGTGGGGTAGTTTACCTCATTGTTATTCGGTTTCTGTCTTATACAAGTGGTACAGTGAATTGTTTTCTGTTTAAACTGTGAGCTTTGGCCAACTGAGACCTGCATGAGTGGAGCTAAGTAGATTTTTATCTGCACTTTTATCAAATAATACACAATTTAAAGTAATTTGTTTGTGTTGCATTGAGCAATATCTAGCTGGAAGTTGACTGTTTATTCAGTAGGTGTTATACAAGTGGTATTTTCAGTTAAGGCTTGTTAAAAACCTGCATAGCCAGTGATAAGTGGGGTAGTTTACCTCATTGTTATTCGGTTTCTGTCTTATACAAGTGGTACAGTGAATTGTTTTCTGTTTAAACTGTGAGCTTTGGCCAACTGAGACCTGCATGAGTGGAGCTAAGTAGATTTTTATCTGCACTTTTATCAAATAATACACGATTTAAAGTAATTTGTTTGTGTTGCATTGAGCAATATCTAGCTGGAAGTTGACTGTTTTTCAGTAGGTCTTATACAAGTGGTATTTTCAGTTAAGGCTTGTTAAAAACCTGCATAGCCAGTGATAAGTGGGGTAGTTTACCTCATTGTTATTCGGTTTCTGTCTTATACAAGTGGTACAGTGAATTGTTTTCTGTTTAAACTGTGAGCTTTGGCCAACTGAGACCTGCATGAGTGGAGCTAAGTAGATTTTATCTGCAGTTTTATCAAATAATACAGAATTTAAAGTAATTTGTGTGTGTTGCATTGAGCAATATCTAGCTGGAAGTTGACTGTTTTTTTCAGTAGGTCTTATACAAGTGGTATTTTCAGTTAAGGCTTGTTAAAAAACCTGCATAGCCAGTGATAACTGGGGGTAGTTTACCTCATTGTTATTTGGTTTCTGTCTTATACAAGTGGTACAGTGAATTGTTTTCTGTTTAAACTGTGAGCTTTGGCCAACTGAGACCTGCGTGAGTGGAGCTATGTAGATTTTTATCTGCACTTTTATCAAATAATACACGATTTAAAGTAATTTGTTTGTGTTGCATTGAGCAATATCTAGCTGGAAGTTGACAAAAAA
>NC_056732.1:822833158-822850658 GCF_019279795.1 Protopterus annectens
AAAAGGGAAGGCGTCTCTGATCAGTATTAGCAAAAAACTACGGGCACTCATAAAATCGTCTAAGGTCAGCTTTGAGAGAAAAATTGCACAGGACACTAAGGACAATCACAAGGCTTTCTTTACTTATGTTAGGAACCTGGGTAGGAATTCCCAGATATGCTCAGAATTAGTCCAAAATGACAAAAAATACACCGAACCCCCAGACACTACCAACATCCTAGCTGACAGGTTCAGCGCAAACTTTTCCCCCCCTCCCCACCAAAAGGGCAAATATCTATCCCAGTAGAGTGCTGCCCCCCCCCTGACATCTCAGATGCTCAGGTAAGAGCCGCCCTCTCCAAAGCAAAAAACACAGCATCAATGGACCAGACAGTGTCCCGGGCTGCATCCTACATGAACTCCAAGAAGAGCTAAACCCAAACATAAAATTACTGTTCAATCTCAGCCTTACTACATGGTATGTACCCAAAGAGTGGCGTACAGCAACGGTGGTCCCTCTCCACAAAGGTGGTGCCTCAACGGATCCTGGAAACTATCGCCCCATAAGCCTGACTAGCTTGGTCTGCAAAGCTATGGAAAGGATCATCATGGACCTTATAAATAAAGATATTGGGGACCTACAGACACTGGATCCTACCCAGTTCGGCTTTGTTAAGGGCAGATCCTGCCTCTTAAACCTGGTCAATTTCTTTGAAACAGTCACCAATGGCATTGACGAGGGGAAGGTGGTCCACACAGCCTACCTGGACCTCGCAAAAGCCTTCAATACAATACCCCACTTGGACATTATAGATAGCTCACCAGCTTAAATATAAAGCCCTATGTCACTAGATGGATGGCAAACTGGCTCAAGGACAGAACCCACATGGTTAGAATTGCTGGAGCCATGTCAGACTCCAAACCAGTTACAAGTGGCATCCCACAAGGCTCAGTTCTGGGACCTCTCTTGTTCGGTATATATTTCTCAGAGGTACAGGCCAGCATGGAAGGACTGTGGCTGACCAGGTTCACAGATGACTGCAAACTGGGAGCCATAATCGACTCTCCAGCCGACACAAGCATCCTCCAAAAGGGCTTCATAGAAACAGACAACTGGTGCCAGAGCCATGGCCTCAAGCTAAATGCCAAAAAGTGTATAGTCATCCCCTTTGGCAAAAACAAAGTTTCCACAAATTACCACATAGGTGGTAATCCATTAAGTATGGAAGAAGTAATTAGGGACCTGGGGACCCAAGTTGATAGCAATCTCTCATTTGACAACCACATGGCCAAAGTGGTTAGAAAATCATTTTATATAGCCCACCTAATCATGAAGGAATTCACACCTAGATCAGGGGAGGTCATTGTGCCTCTTTACTCATCCCTCATCAGGCCCATAATTGAGTATAATGCCCCTTTTGGGATGTACCTTACCAGACACCAGCAGCAACTGGAAAGACCCCAAAAGTACCTCACCAAGAGGATCAAAGGGCTCAAACAGATGCCATATGCTGCCCAGTTAAAGAAATTCCAGCTCTACTCAGTGGCATACCACCTGCTCAGAGGCGATCTGTGCCTGACGTATAAAGCCATGTCCAACCTGGAATTAATGGACATGCTGCACCTCAGAAAATCCAAATCCCATCGAGCTACGCACTCGAGAGACTTGAACCTCAGCACTGAAATAAATAGGACATGCTGGAGGGACAGATTCATAACCCAGAGGCTCCTTTCACTCTGGAATAAAATCCCAGTCCAGGTTAGGCAGAGTCCCTCATTGACTCTCTTCAAGAGGACTCTTGATGAGTGGATGGGGGAATCGTAGGTTTACCCCGGGTATCACTTCTGTGTCACTGTTAGACAGAGGCACAGTATACTAACTTCGAAAAAGGGCATAGCAAAATTAATTTAAAATGGGTGGCGAAAGCCAAACACACTCTGGCTAGGCTTATAAATGCCCTAGGGCAGATAGCCTAGTATGAATCTATGAACCTATGAACTATTGTGACTATAGTGTACAGGGTTCTGGGTTCAAAACCTGCAAGCGCTGTTTATTTTTTTTACTGCATAGAACAGCAGTTGTTGGATACAGAGTGATTAAGGCACTTTTAAGCAATTGTAAGTGGGTTTGCATGGGTTTGTGCGAAGGTAAGCATTGCTAACTTCCGGTTAAATATGCTTACAGAGAGTTAGCTTCAGTATTGCTTAACCTGTGTGCACTTTGCTTACCACCACACAAATGGGCTTAAACTCACTTACTACTGCTAAAATATGCTTACTCCCGCTTGCCTCCATACTAATTTAGACAGAAATGTAATATGGTTCTTGGGAAGGTGGTGGATTTGGACAATGTATGGATTTTTCATTCATTACACATTATACCTTTGATTTGTATACCTGATTCATGTGTACATATACTGTATGGGGCACTTGTGTTTATCTGTGGATGTTACATTATTACAATGACACCTCACATCTGCATTTAATGCAGTACTCCAGTTCACAAATGTATGTCATTTAGTAGGTTATACAACAAAAAATATTGCTCATAAAGTGATTTGAAATGGAAGGTACTGGAGTGAGACTCAAACCAGGAATGCCTGCTCTTAAGGTGAATGCTCTGACCTTACACTATTGAAGTACTGTTTTGTTTGTATGCATCTTGATATTTATCTTCTTTTGCCATTTAAACTGCAGTATACGTAGCTAAGCAATGGGCAAACCCGCGCACCTATGGTTAAATTTTATCTGCTTGATAAAAAAAAATAATAAAATGTTTATATTATTATATTTTGAATATTGCCCTTATAAACTTGGGGGGTGTTGCTGGGGGGTTGCAATCCCAAATGAGTGGTCTCGCTCACTGTAATAGCTAAACTGCATTTCTTGTCTGCAGGGGCATGTATATTGTGAGAGCTTTGCTCTCAGACACACCCCCTGCACTTGTCCACGCTCAGTGTCCATTTAGGAGCTCAGGCAGTGCGCCTTCATTACTATGCATGGCACGATGCCGTACTGCTCCTAAATGGTTGCTTCCATGCAGGAATAAGTTATTCCTACACGGAAGTTTACTGAATCCGGGAGTAAGAGTAAAGATACTTCTCCAGATACAAATTTTGACAGGAAAATCTTGATTTATTAAAAGAATTTTTTGATACTATCCTAAAAAGGACTTTAAATTATATAAATCAACTTCAAAAAGTCAGACAGGATAGTTCAAAAATATTATTTCCTATCAGAAATAAATAAAATAGCTGAGCAGGAGAATTCTGCTGCTATCCTGTCAACATCCTATCCACCCCCACCCAAAAAAAAAAGTATTGACTCTTGAACTTCTGACAGGTTGCCATCATGTGGTACAAAATATTTACCATACTACACAAACCAGACCTTTGCATTTTCCATATACCCTCTTTTCTGTATTGCTTATTTTTTTTTACTAGCAGTCTTTCCTTGAGTTGCGTTGACTACCTGTGATTTTGCACCTTTTTCCACTTTTTTACAGCTTATGTAGTACAGCGGTTAGTGTTGCCACCTCATAATAAGAGGTATTCTGGTTCGATCTTCGGCTGGGGTTCCTTCTGTGCAAAGTCTGCATGTCCTCCCTGTGGTTGTGTGGGTTTCCTCTGGGTGCTCTGGTTTCGTCCCACATCCCAAAAACATGCTGTAGGTAGATTGGAAACCCTAAATTGGCCCTAAGCATGAGTGCATGTGTGTGTGTGTCTTCTGTGGAATGTTGGGCACCAGGCTAGCAACTCAACACCGTAAAACACCACTGCCAATCATGAGCAGACAGGTGATCCGCTGTGGCAACACCAACTGGGAAAAAGCCAGAAGAAGGCTGCAGTGACATATAAGTGGTCCATAATGAATATTTATTTTATTTGACTTTTGCTGACTGGGATAGTCTGATTGAGTTAGTTCAGTGGAGGCCTGGGAAGAAAAGCTCCACAGTACAGATTAATCAAGAAAAAAAATTCACAGTACAAATTATACCAATGGATAATTCACAATGCAGTTATGCTAGTAAAGTAATTAATAGGAGTAAAGTAAAATATAATAGACACAATAAAAAGTATACACAAAAGGTTAAACAGGTGACAATGCAAGTGCAGTGCAAATACAAGATATCTGCTAATGAGGAATTTAAAGGAAGTAGAAAGTAATTAAGGAGGTAGAAAAAACACAGAGGCAGAAATGCAGAAGAATTGTTATTGGTGGTCAAGTATGAGGGACAAAGTAGTTAGTTAAACCAGTTACAGTGTGAGGAGAAATGAGAGAGCAGGTTAGAAGAGCAAAAAGGAATAAGTGTCAGATTGCAGGTGACAGGAGTTTGAGGGGGGTGTGGAGAGCAGTATTAGATTGTTGTAGTAATCCAGAGGAAGTTAGAATAAATAGTAAAATTGAGGGAAAGGAAGCAGTTGGAAGGAATGTGAGGGAGGGAAAAGTAATAAAGGAGGATGGATGGAAGGGAATATTTCAGGTGGGATGATTGCAGTGACATCTCCAGGTGCTGTATAGGTAGTTTCTGAGAGTTGAGCTTGGGCAATATTTCTGAGGGCCATTGGTAGCTTATTCCATGTTAGAGCAGAAACGTAGCTGTAGAGGGTATGTCCACAGGATTTGTAAGAGACATTGGTCAGAGCTTCTGAGAGAGCATAGTGGGCTGTACAGGGAGACAAGAGAGGATATGCTAGGACAGGAGGAGGGCTTGTTTAGGATAGTGTGGGTGATGAGAAGTTGAGTAAATAGGAGTTGGTTAGGAAACTAACCAGCTGAAAGTTTGGAAAGCAAGACAGTGGTATGATTTTGGTGGGAGGTTAGCTGCAAATCTGGCTGCTTTGTTGTATGTGGTTTCAAATTTGGATAGTAGAAAAGACTGTAGGTTAGTAAGAATGTGTGAGCTGTTAAAGAGGTTAGGGAGAAGATAAGCTTAGGTAAGTGAGATTCTGAAGCTGGGGGTAAAAAACCTTCTGTTTCTATAGAGTAGGTCAAGCTTTTGGTGGGTTTTCTTTATACAGTAGTATACATGGAGGTCAAATTTAAGTAAAGCAGAGTAAGTCTGTAAAAAAGAAAACAATCTGTGTGTAGTTTCTATTACTTGTGATTTTAAAGATCAGTTTGGAAATCATATACTAGATACACTGGGTATGAAATAATATATATATTAAACATTTGCTTAGTAGAATGCCCTCTACATGTTTTAGTAAGCGAGCTGTGGATTTTATGTAAGACAGGACAAAGGATGGCCATCTCATGCAATCCTTTAATTAAGTAGTTTCTCTATTTTAATTTGTTCCATAAAGGGAGAAGATCTGGAAGAGAAAAATATATGAGCTGGAACCTATACAAAGCCTAGTTAGCTGTAGTAGGAGGCAAATGGTGTACAATTGGACTACTTAGTGTATAGCACTAGTACAAGCTGGATAGAGGAGGAGCTACCAAGTAGGGGGTTCTGTGAGGTGCATGCCACTACATGCCACTACAGGTAGGTGTAGAACAGTACAGTTTGATATGATAGAAAGTTCAATGCTAGAAACATACTTTGCTCTGCAGTTTTCTTCACAGTTGTACTTGCTTCTAGGTGCAGGGTACAGTAGCTCGAATGGTTATTTCATTTCTTAAACCTATTGTGTATGCGAATTACACTGTGGAAGAGTGAGGGATTGTGCTCAAGGAGGAAAAACACTGCAGTCGGCTAAGAATGAGGATCAAGACAAATAGTGAGATGTGAAAAGCAGCTGAAATGTGGCAGTACATGGCAGCAAAAACAGGTACAAACATGCTACAGTTCACCTAGATTGTGACCAGCAGATATATATTCTTTAGTACTTTCAATCCCTTCCACTGTTGTTCTGCAGTTAATGCTACCAACTTGGTACATGCAAAACACCGTAAAGCTTCCAACAGGATTAGCAGAGAGAAAATAATAAACTGGCAAATGAATGTTTAACATTCAGCAATGATGAATGAAGGAAAAATACAGCACAGAATTAGTATACAATTGCAGCATTCTGCAATGATGGGAAAGCCAAAAACAGCATAGTGTTAACATTCAAACACAGCTCCACTGCTGGTTCTCGTACTCAGGTGTTAATTACTAATTATGTAACATGAGCTTCAAGTAACAAGGAAAAAACATCTAGGTTGCAGTTTCCTGCATAATACTAACAAAGAATGTGAGAATAAAATAAAGACAAGAAGGTTTCCTTGAATACAGATTCCTGGTAATAACAGATAATGGTAATAACATGTATATCGTAATGCCCATTATCATATACCAGTTAAAGAACATGTGATTATTCTACCCCAACATATTTAAAATCTTGTGAAGCCAACAGTCAAAACAGCTACACTCCTAAGGTGACAAAACACAACTAGAGGGTTTTTCTTGCAGGTGAGCAAATCCAGTGTACCCCCTGATGTGGAAATAAGCCTTCATACAAAATATATCGTAGGCTTGGGTTTAAAATCAACAATCCCCTGGGTTGGGGAACATGCCCTTTTTCCTGGAGACTGTATGATCCCAGAATTGGAATAAATAATTAGCAGGGATGTGAGGAGCAAAGAAGGGCTTGAATTTCTGCAAAAATCATGTTTTTTAACTTTATATCTCCTGAGGTTAATCCCTGGAGCATGTGCAGATGTGTGTCAATTTTTGTTGTCAATGTAAATGTGTCGGCTTTTGAGACATAGATATTTCATCCTTTTGATGTTAGATACTAGGCTTATGTATATATATATATATATATATATATATATATATATATGTATGGGTCTACCTGATATGTTCGACAGCTCACATGATCGACATGCAAAATACTGAGACCAGAACACTGACAGCTCAAAACACTGAAAGCTCATTTGATCGACAGCTCATTTGGTCGACACATGAAACCAAAGGATTACGCCCTTGCCCCACTGTAGGGCGACCCTGGAGTAGGAATAATAAGTTTGGGGGGGTGTGGGGGGGTGTGGGGAGCAAAGCCCCTCACATATGTCATAAATTGTAAACATACATATGGGTACATTGAACTGAGTTGACTACATTCATGTACATAATGTGGGGGGCGAAGCCCCCCACACCCCCCCAAACTTATTATTCCTACTCCAGGGTTGTCCTACAGTGGGGGAAGGGAGTAATCCTTTGGTTTCATGTGTCTACCAAATGAGCTGTCGATCAAATGAGCTTTCAGTGTTTTGAGCTGTCAGTGTTCTGGTGCCAGTGTTTTGGTTTTCGATCATATGAGCTGTCGACCATATCAGGTAGGTAGACCCATATATATATATATATATATATATATATATATATATATATATATATATATATATATATATATAGTTTTTTTTTATATATATATATATATATATATATATATATATATATATATATATATATATATATGAGTCCAACAGACAGTGCCCCAACACCCAGTAGAGAAACACCATTTGGTCGACATGGACAGGTCGTCAACAAGTGTGTGTGTGAGACCAACAATCAATCCCTCGGTAAGGGAATATTTCCTTCCTTCACGGACTGTATGATCTTGAAGTTAATATTTATAATTAGCAAGAGGTATGGTGAGCACAGGGTGCTTGCACCTTGCAGAAACACTTGATGTTGGTTTAGTCTTCTCTGGAGTAATCTCTGGAACATGAACAGAACATGCCAATATTGATGACTTTGACAGTATGATGTACTGGGTATCAGGGCAATATGTGACCGCTTAATAAGTTGGACACTCTCCCTTCTCTTGACCAACAGATTACACAGTATATGGCAGTTACTTAGTCTACTAGCATTCAGATTTTTGCATTCTACTTTGTGCTTTCTTAAATTCCTTCACAGTGCAGGTATGTGTCATGTGTTACTACATTTCTAATTGTTCTAAGACCATTTATAACAATGAAAAGTCCTTGGCAGTGTGTTGTACTTATATTGATTTCATACAAGTTGGATATGCTTTATGTATGTTGAGCCTGTGTCCTTTAACAGTAATGTATGCAATGGCAGTCTGGTGTCCTGGTATATTTAACACTCTCTTCACATACTGGTTAATCCAATGAATGTTTACTAAGAGATGGGTTTATATTGTGCTTATCAGTGTAGTAATATATTATGATAATTTCCTCTATACACTGTATTACTGTAATAATTGACCTGAGGGTGAGAAGCCCACTACTTTGCCCCCAGTTCATACCCACCCTCTCTTACTCTACCAATACACCTCCTACATGAACATTTCACCAGTGACACTCATTCCCTATCCCTTCCCAAACAACCTTACTACTATCATACAAATGCTACTGTTTGTATTTTCCTATTTAAAAAAACAAGTAATCTCTGTGGTATCCCTGAAGTCTCAAAACAGCCCACTAAAGTGTGGTGGGTCCAAAAACAAAACAGTGTAAGAAACTTCTCTGTGTGGAAGATTTTCAGTCCATATATTTCTAGTTAATCACTGTATATTAATCAGATCAGTCAATAGTAGTAGAAGTAGTGAACTTAAACTCGTCAAGTCAAAACAAAACAAAACATAATAATAGAAAATATATAATTGTACTGCATTACTAAGTATTCAAAAGTAATCCAAGCAAGGCAGGCAGTCTGTTTCCAGTCGAAAATCCTTTATTAAGTACACAGACAAGCAGACCTAAATATGTATAACATTCGTGGTAGTATATTCATTTTCACTATTGATACTTTTGCTAATACCGGTAGTTTTAAATTCTTCCATCTGTCACAATCAGCTATTATGTGTTCCCATACTCGTTTAACATTATTGTTATAAAAGTCCTTATTATCCGTAGAGAAGTTGATACCCAAATATTTAATATTTTCTTTACATGTTAACTTCCCCATCAGGGCCATTAGTGAAAAAGGCTTTGGGGTTCTTAATGGGAAGATATTCGTTTTCTGTAAGTTAATTTTATAATTAGAAACTACTGAAAATTCGTTTATGAGCTTTAATATCTTTTCACTGTCTGAAATTGGGGTTGTACAATAAATAATAAGATCATCGGCGAATGCTGACATTAATATTTTATTCCTATAAATTATTGGTGCATTATGATACAAATTTTGCTTGATATATAAAAATAGGGGTTCTAGATATAGGTTAAACAATATTATTTGTATGAATATTTTTTTGCTGATGAAACTCTATATAGCCACAAATTGGCTAGAACCACATAAGACATCATGGAATAATGTTAAGCTTGTGGCTATAAAGCATATACTAGCACATAAATTACTTCTGAAACAAACTAACAAAAATATTAATAACCCGAAAATATGGGAAAAGGTCTTCAATATTATATTAGCATGATACTGATTTTAGGAATATATTAAATATAGGAAGCATTTCATGTAGATATTGTATAAATGGTTTGTAGTAGTTATAGTGTATTATGTGTGTGATGTTTATTGTATTTTTGTAATGTTTTTGGAAAATATATTTCAATAAAAATTTATTATGGAAAAAAAAAAAAAAAAAAAAAAAAAAAAAAGTACACAGACAAGCGATCCAAGTAAAACAAAAATAGAGTAATAATTTCCTCACATGCTTTCTAAATATATATATATATATATATATATATATATATATATATATATATACTTTTTATCAGGCATGGGAGTGGTTTATTGTGCTGTAAAACAAAGTGTTATTGGTACACATGTTGAATTCACATCCCTTCCCCCTTCAGTGTGACATTCGAGCTGGTCCTGCCCTACTTAGTAGCTGTCATAATAATATATAACCCTTATGTACTTTAAATAAAATTTATAATGATGCGGTACCTCTTATTTAACCAGGTTATTAAGTAGATTATTAAGTTTGTGATTTTATCCAAGACAATATATACATGGCTGAAAGTATATCAACCTTAGTTCATTTGGCAATCAAAAAATATATATAAATATATACATATACATTTTGCATGTAAAAATCAATTTCTATTTTCATAACCTACTGTTAACAAAGATCACTTTCATCCTTCTAGACTTCTTCAGGTCTGTGTACAAGAATCCTAAAAACAATCTAAAAATATATATATAATTGTATAATTAGTTAATATTGTTATTACACATCATTTTGAATAAAGTGGAAAAAAGAACCAGAAAAAAATAAAAATAAGAAAAAAATATATGTATGATGATGGAAACAAAAATATACACTTACATTACAAGTGATTTAAAACAGTATTTAAAACCAACTGGTAGAATAAAATAAAATACAATTAGTCGTATAAACAATGTGTCAATTTTTTTAAGTTCCAGTGCACTTTTAATTGAACAGTAGTAGTTTAGTGCAGGCTTCCTAAAAAAGTTCAGCTTTAATTGCCACGAGTTCATGTTTCTCCAGAATATTTGGGATGTCTCCTTCAAGATCACCCATGTCTATGCTATCCAGGATCTGGAACTTAAAACCTGTGTGTCTTTTATGAAGAGAAAGATGTTTGGCTAGTGCATTATTTTTACATCCAGAGTGGATTTCTGACAGATGACATGAAATCCTACCCTTGAGTTTATTTACAGTCTTGCCCACATAGAATGCATCACATTCATTGCACTGTGCCCTGTAAATTACTTTTGTAGTGTTACAGTCACCCCCTGCACTGGTTTTAATGGTTTTCTTTAAATAGGGGCAATAAAAACTATCACCTTGCTGTATAAATATACAAAATGTACAATTAGTTTCACATCTTTTAGTGCTTTTCTCAGATGGTCTTGGTTTAAATTCAAAACTTCTAATGTTCCTGGCCTTCCTATAAGCAAAGGATGGGGCTTCACCTAAGATGTTTATCAGAAAAGGGTTTCCTGTGACAATGTTCCAGTTTGCTTCAATAATATTTTTGATACTGTGATAATCCAAAGTGTATGCCAGGATGCAGCTATTTTTGCATTTGTTATTCTCTGTGGAATTACTTAACATTTTTCTACTGGGGAGGTTGAGTGAAGGTGCTTCAGTTCTTTTCAGTTCTATAATGGGTTCCAGGATGTTTTTTAACATCTGACTTTCATAGCCTCTCACTAGAAAATCATTCTCTAAGTTGTTCAGGTTTCTCAAAAATGGTTCCATCTCTGTGGTAATTCTAGCTAATTATATATATATATATATATATATATAATCTATAACCTCTAGCAGAAAAGAATAAGTCATACATAAGGGATTCAATGGATTTTTTTTAAGAAAATAAAAAAACATTACAGTGGAAGTTGACAGTATTTTATTAACTATTGATGTGGAATCCTTGTACACAGTGCTCCCTCACAATTACTGTATAACAGCAGCTATGGAGTTTTTTAAGAAACATAATCAGGGTACACAGGAGGGCGGCCATGGTGGTGCAGTGGTTAGCATTGTCGCCTCACAGCAAGAGGTTCGATCCTTGGCTAGGCTGCCTTCTGTGCGGAGTCTGCATGTCCTTCCTGTGGTCGCATGGGTTTCTTCCGGGTGCTCCGGTTTTCTCCCACATCCCAAAGACATGCTGTAGGTGGATTGGACACACTATATTGGCCCTAGGTGTGAGTTTGTGTGTGTGTGTGTGTGTGTGTGTGTGTGTGTGTGTGTGTGTGTGTGTGTGTGTGTGTGTGTGTGTGTGTATGTGTATGTACCTTCTGTGGAAGGTTGGGCACCGGGCTGGCAACTCGACACCGTAAAACACAACTGCCAGTCATGAGTGGACAGATGATCTGCTGTGGCGACCCCTAACCAGAAAAAAGCCGAAAGAAGAAGAATCAGGGCACACAGGCACAACTGCAAAAGTTAAGCAAGTGCATTAATCTTGTACTGAACTTCAATTTCTTTACTTTCAATGGCAAACACTACAAACAAAAAAACTGGTATAGCAATGGGGGCTGACATGGCTTCCAGCATAGCTAACAAAGCCCTGGGCAAATAAGAGGAGGACTTTGTGTTAAACAACACAGACTACATGCAGCATATTGCATGCTATTTACGTTTTATTGATTACATCTTTATTGTGTGGGAAGGTGACACCTTGCAGCTTGGAGATTTTATCACTTACCTCAATCAAACAACCCCCTTCCTGAAGTATACCTCTTCCCATAGCTGTACTTCAACCACTTTCTTAGATATGCAGATTTCCAAGGACACCAACAATAACAGAATCACCACTGATCTATTCAGAAAACCAACAAGGGTTAACTTATTACTCCACAGTAAAAGTCTACATCCTACCAAAAACAAGTATAATGTAGTGAAGTCCCAAGGCTATAGATTAGCTAGAATTACCACAGTGATGGAACCATTTTTGAGAAACCTGAACAATATAGAGAATGATTTTCTAGTGAGAGGCTATGAAAGTCAGATGTTAAAAAACATCCTGGAACCCATTATAGAACTGAAAAGGAATGAAGCACCTTCACTCAACCTCCCAAGTAGAAAAATGTTAAGTAATTCCACAGAGAATAACAAATGCAAAAATAGTTACATCCTGACATACACTTTGGATTATCACAGTATCAAAAATATTATTGAAGAAAACTGGAACATTGTCACAGGAAACCCTTTTCTGATTAACATCTTAGGTGAAGCCACATCCTTTGTTTATAGGAAGGCCAGGAAAATTAGAAGTTTTGTTGAATTTAAACCTAGACCATATGAGAAAAGCACTAAACGATGTGAAACTAATTGTACATTTTGTATATTTATACAGCAAGGTGATAGTTTTTATTGCCCTTATTTAAAGAAAATCATTAAAACCAGTGCAGGGGTGACTGTAACACTACAGAAGTAATTTACAGGGCACAGTGCAATTAATGTGATGCATTCAATGTGGGCAAGACTGTAAATAAACTCAAGTGTAGGATTTCATGTCATCTGTCAGACATCCGCTCTGGATGTAAAAATAATGCACTAGCCAAACACCTTTCTCTTCATAAAAGACACACAAGTTTTAAGTTCCAGATTCTGGATCGCATAGACATGAGTGATCTTGAAGGAAACATCCCGAATATTCTGGAGAAACATAAACTCATGTGGCAATTAAAGCTGATTAGGAAGCCTGGACTAAACTACTACTGTTCAATTAAAAGTGCACTGGAACTTAGAAAATTGCTACATTGTTTACATGACTAATTGTATTTTATTTTATTTTATTCTACCAGTTGGTTTTAAATACCGTTTTAAATCAGTTGTAATTTAAGTGTATGTTTTGTTTCCATCATCATACATACATTTTTTCTTATTTTTATTTTTTTCCGGTTCTTTTTTTCACTTTATTCAAAATGATGTGTAATAACAATACTAACTAATTATACAAGTATATATATTTTTATAGATTGTTTTTAGGGTTCTTATACACAGACCTGAAGAAGTCTAGAAGACGAAAGCGATCTTTGTTAACAACACGTTATGAAAATAGAAATAGATTTTTACATACAAAATCTATGTGTATATATTTATATATATATTTTGATTGCCAAATGAACTAAGGTTGATATATTTCCAGCCATGTAGTATATTGTCTTGGATAAAATCACAGACTTAATAATCTACTTAATAATCTGGTTAAATAAGAAGTGCCACATCATTATAAATTTTATTTAAAGTACATAAGGGTTATATATTATTATGACAGCTACTAAGTAGGGCAGGACCAGCTCAAATGTCACACTGATGGGGAAGGGATGTAAATTTAACATGTGTACCAATAACATTTTGTTTTACAGCACAATAAACCACTCCCATGCCTGATAAAAATTATATATATATTTAGAAAGCTTGTGAGGAAATTATTACTCTATTTTTGTTTTACTTGGATCGCTTGTCTGTGTACTTAATAAAGGATTTTCGACTGGAAACAGACTGCCTGCCTTGCTTGGATTACTTTCGAATACTTAGTAATGCTGTACAATTATATATTTTCTATTATTATTTTTTGTTTTGTTTTGTTTTGACTTAGGACAAGTTTAAGTTTGCTACTTCTGATACTATTGTCTGATCTGATTAATATACAGTGATTAACTAGAAATATATGGACTGAAAATCTTCCACACAGAGAAGTTTCTTACACTGTTTTATTTTCCTATTTCCCAACTTCCATCTAACATTTAGCATCATTCCCAGCAACCTTTCCCCCTCCCATAGTGCTTTGCACTATATGCATTCACACTCAGGCCCCTCTCAAACAGTACCTATTATTCTACATTTCAGCTTCTGCTTTCCTCAAATAAACCCTCACTACTCTGTATCTTAACTACATCCTAATACTGTGTCATTTCAAACTCCTCTGTTTCTTACATTTCATAAATATAAGAGAATTCATAAGTTTCTTTTCATAGAAAGTACTTCCTTTCTATGTGTTTTCTACCAGCTTTCATACTCTACCAACACTAAATGTCTTACATTTCTTCAGCCGCTTGCTTCCTTCTTGATTTCTCCTTCTTTACCTGAGATCTATAAAACACAGATCTCTTTAGTTAATCATGTTACTCCTCAGGTTATCCTGTATTCTCCTTCTCCTACTGAGCCACCTGTCATCCTACCGTGACTCAATAATAGATCTCAACATCTAACCAACTCACCCCCAACCACCTATCCATACTTCTTCCCTAAACTCTCCACACTTTGCTCCAAAGCTACGTTTCTCATCTTTTCCCAGATATTCACTGATTAACTATATTTCAGCTCGAGATAAAATTAAGTGGGAAATACTTTCCAGAAAACAAGAATAAATAATACCCCAATATGCTAAAATCCTCCTAGGAGGAGACATTCACCCTAATCCTGGCCCAAACTATTACAATCAACATCAAGACAATTGCCTTCCACACATTACTCTAACCCTATAATGATCATCTCCAGTACTGGAAATCTAACTCTTGCCGCTATAAATATCAGAAACATAAGAAATAAAACTGCTGAACTACATTACATGCCTGGGATATCTGGCACAAGCCTGATATTCTCTGTATAATTGAAACTTGGCTTAAACCCTGTATAAATGACTCCAATATTACACCTCTACCCCCCAGGCTATAATACGAAAGGTGGTGGCATTGCTTTAATATTTCCCAACAACTAACACAACAAAATAGAACAAAAATTTGATACATCAGAGCTTATTACTTTCCTGAAAATAAACAAATATAAATATGTATTACTGTCCTTTACAGCCCTCCTGGCAACAATACAGCTACACTGGAAGATATCCTACATTGGATATCCATTACAATTCCACAAGAAAAAATACTTCTAGGTGATGTCAATATCAGTTGGTTGGACATAACCTCTAGCTTCATCCGGCCTGACATTATACATTTCACACAATTAATTAATAGCCCCACACATTGTAGCAAGACATCAAACTCTGTTATATTGGATCCTAGTCACAGACCCTAGTAAATTCACCACTACAGGTACAATGTCAGATTCTCTCAGCGATCATCTCTCAATCTATATAACCAGTCATTTCACACATCCACTTAAACATCATGTTTATACAACAACACACGACCTGTCCAAGTTTAACCCCGAAATATTCATTACTACTCTATCATCTATTAACTGGAACATACTAAAATTTTTCCCCTTAGATGATGCTGTGAATGAACTTTCCTAAATATTTTCAATAGCCCTGCACCTCCTCAAAGGAAGAGACTAAACAATAGTGCAATTTGGCTATCCAAAAAGAGTAGAATGCTAATGCAAAATAGTGAAAAGCATGCAAAGAAAGGCAAAAATATAAAACTACACAATATCTTGAAAACTGCAGAATGCTCCACAAGCATTCTAAAATGTAAATAAATGAAGAAACAAACTATACTACAAAAACGTTCAGAACAATAGTAAACACAAACCTAAAAAATTCTGGTCAGTCATTAAAGAAATTGTACATTCCAGTCAAAAATTCATCGCTCACCTCACTCCCAATTACTCACCACTCAAAATTGTAATAGAATTCAACTCCTATTTCATGGATAGTATGGCATCCCTAGTCAAGAATTCGCCAACTTTTAATCCCAACCCTACCCAACAGCACATATCACCACATCCACTTTCACTTTCAAACCTGTGCTCATATCCTATATAAAACTACTCTTAAACTCAAACCACGTTCTACTTCAGCTGATGACCTTCCAGGTGAGTACTTAGCATACCAGCTGATAGAATTGCCTATCATTTCTCAGTCTTTGTAAATAGGTCAGTCCAGGACTCCAACGTTCTCTCTCTTTCTTTGGAAAAAAAAAACACACATTATCCCTTTACATAAAAGAGGACATTCAACAGACATTACTAACTTTAGACCTATAGCAATCTTATCCCCTCTTAAAAATACTTGAAAAATGTATTTGGAAGCAATTGCTAAACTATTGCCTACAGAAAGAATTCCTATCTCCCAGACAACACAGCTTCTGCTCCTTTCATGGTAGTAACTCTGCATTTCTAATCTTTAAAGATACTTCCAGTAAAGCTAGAGATAATGGCAAACATGTTGATAACTGCTGCAGTAGCCTTAGCTATATATCCTGCAAGGATATAACAGCTGGCACCTTCCAAGGCTTCAGGGCACATTTCATGCACCCAGACTGTCAAGCAGCTTGAAATGAGCTGACTAAAAAACAAGTCTGGGCATGAAGCCCTTCAGAGCTTTACTGCTGCCAAAGAGTATGCTCTGCTGAGGCTTTTGAGAATTGAGGATTGGCTTGTGCATTCCTTAGCTGGGTAGCTAAGTTCCCTTTGGGGGGAAACTTCCATTTTCTTATTTTTTACTGATGTTTTACTGCTTTCCTGTTCACAAAAGTTATTTTAAAGCTGGGAGTGCTTTAGTTTAATGCATTGTCTTGAGACTATAATGTACTGTCAGGTGGTGCAGTGGTGCAGCAGTTAGTATTGTCATTTTACAGCAAGAGATTCTCTGGTTCAATTCTTGGCTGGGATGCCTTCTGTGTGGAGTCTGCATGTCCTTGGGTTTCCTCTGGGTGCTGCAGTTTTCTCCCACATTTTAAAAGACATGTATTTGGAGCATTTCTCCCTGGGCCTCTGATGAAAATGGGCTCTGTCCCAGTCGGACATTCCCGTTAAACAAATGTTAAATAAAATAGTGTTTTAATGGAGCCCTTGTTGCTTCTGTCATTTTAAAAGTAGGCTTACCTAACTGAAAAACTATTTTCTGTGGAAAAATGAGGGTTATTTTAAGGATGTGGGGTGACCATAGCATTTGAAAGTGCTTTTTACTTTGTTATTTTCTGTCAAAAAAGTAACTTTTGTGGAATTGTAGTTTTACTGGAGTTGTTGCTTTTTTTCTGGATAGAGGCATCATTTCTGGCTTGACCATGGAATAGATTGTAATTCCCATGGTCAGCCCTTTTTCCAACCACAAAAAGAAAAAGCTAAGCAAACAGCCTTTGCCACAACAGCAGGCCAGACATTTGCCTCAGTTGCAAGTGGGTGACTCTACTGTGGCCATTTGTTGTACATCAGACCACTCATCTTTTATCCCAGATCCCTCTGGTGTAGCACATACAGCCACTATGGACCTGGGGTTAACC